>NC_069503.1:1140726859-1140774359 GCF_027579735.1 Bombina bombina | reverse complement strand
CAATATGAAATAATGTAAAAAAATACAGCGCATGCCCCGCACACCACAATTGTCCCTAACATTCTCCAAGGGGGTGAACTGTAACACTGACGCTAAATGAAGCCATTTGAAAAAAATTACTGTTTTTAATACTGATGTTATTTCCCCAAAGTATCACGATTAATGTTATTAGTCTGTGCTATTTATTCAATTGTTACAATCTATGGATTCTACTGTGTGTCTGTAATGGCAACGTATGAGGTCCATCTAACAACCACACCACTCTTAACCTTTGCACTGTTACTGTGGAAACATCTTAGCATACTGTTTCCATCTATCTATGTGCTCATCCTGCAAAAAACAGAACCTTCCCAAGGCTATTAACCCTAACCACATGCCACCTAGTGCAAATGCCTCCTGATAGCCGCCCAGCACCCAGGTCTTCTACTCCACAAACCCTCATCACAAGGCTACCTCTCCACAGCACTAATAAAGAGTGAGGCTATGGATTACTTTCAAATAATTACAATGTTCCTGTCATATGCATCTTGCACACCAATAGAATGTATATATAGACTAGACGTTGTGTTGTTTATTGGGGTTTCTGTATTTTATGGATGAAGATTTTGGTTGCTTTAGAATCACTATTAATACCAACAGAAGTACTGGTGTTCAGTCATTAAAACCTAGACCAAAGTCCACTTAATAATACAAAGACATTTATTTTTTTATGGTCCATCCTCCTTGTTAAGAAGACAGAGAATGGTCTATTTGTACTGCCTACTAAAGAGCGTGGTCTTCTTCTTTCCAAAAGTCCTGATGATCGAAAGCTCTCCATTCTGGGGAGATGAACTAACAAGTCTCATCAGTACCGTTTAGAAAACGAAAATGTTATCTTGAGAGTTGTTTTTCTCACTATTCAGGTTCTGGATGTGAACAGACACATACACTACAATACAATGCTCAAATAAAGTCCCAATTTTCTACCTGATTCCTCTCCATTCTGATTGTAGTGGAGATATAGGTAGATACACTGAATGAGAGTTATAATGCTGTGTATTGGAGCTATTCCCAGCAGTAATATTGTGAGAACACCCCTTGTACTGGGCATGAGGACAATTTCACACAAAACTCTCCGAGCTTCTATTTAGAGGTTGTTTGGAATTTTGAAATTCTACAGCATGACCGTCTGGGTAACTGTTTGTCTGTTACAAAAACAGATTGTGCCGGTTCCCACAGCTTTTTTTCCACACAGTGTACATATTAATAAACACAGTTGTTTGCTGGTGTAATTACAAAATACAATTAAACAATAAACCACACGTTTAAACTATAAAATATGTGCTCTAATAAAATATTATAATTAGGATGTTCATATATAAGTGCAATGAAGTGTTTGAACATTAAAAAAATGTAATTATAAATTTGAATTGATACTGGTTAAGAGAAGAAAAATGCATTCAAACACATAAGACTGGATCATCAATATTGAATCAATATTTTGCTTTTAAATGTAGGGAAAAAAAACTACATCTGTTGGACGGACATGATACGCTGTAGTGATCATGTCCGCCCAACATCACTGAATGCCGACAGCATATGCTGTCAGCATTTAACATTTCACAAGCAGTTCTGGTGAACTGCTGGTGCAACGCCGCCCCCTGCAGATTCCTGCCCGCTAGCAGGGGGTGTCAGAGCAGGCGGACGCGTTAAGGAGCAGCGTTCTTAAGACCGCTGCTTCATAACTGCTGTTTCCGGCGAGCCTGAATGCTCACGCGGAAACAAGGGGAACAGGGGCCATTCTGCCCTTGCTAAATCGGCCCCTAGTTCTCAATGGTGATATTTCTTTCTTTCATATTAGATCTGACCATACCATTGTTTTAGATGTCAGATAGGATCCCAAGTTTAACATAAATCCAGTGCCTATGACCTCTGTAGGGAAAAAAAATGTATTTCTTAAAGGGACATGAAACCATTTTTTCATGATTCAGATAGATTATACAGGTTTAAGCAACTTTAAAAAGTACTTCTGTTATGTAATTTGCTTCATTCTCATGGTATCCTTTGTTTAAGATATAGCAATGCACTAATGGGAACTTGCTGAACACGGGTGAACCAATGACAAGAGGTGTATATATATATATGTGTCTCCACCAATCACCAGCTATCTCCCAGGAGTAGTAATACCAAGAGAACAAATCAAATTAAATACTACAAGTAAATTGGAAAGTTGTTTAAAATTGCAAACTTCATCTGAGTCATGAAAGTTCAATATTGACTTTACTGTCCCTTTAAGTCAGCGCTCCCTATCTTAGTTTAAATAACTCAGGCACTGCATCTCACAGTGGCACTAGAAAACGAGATACATTTCTAGAGGGGTAACTTAAATAATATTAACCCAGAAGCAGGACTGGTCTGGGACCAATAAGAGGCCCAGGCACATTAGCTAGACCTCGCTAGGTAGCCATATTAGACCTCTTGTCCTGAGCTTAAAGTGACAGTCAAGTACAAAAAAAAAATCATGATTCAAATAGGGCATGTCATTTTAACCAACTTTCCTTTTGACTTTTAACACCAATTTTGCTTTGTTCTCTTGGTATTTTAGTTGAAAGCTAAACCTAGGAGGTTCATATGCTAATTTCTTAGACCTTGAAGGCTGCCTCTAATATAAATGCATTTTGACCACTAGAGGGCATTAGTTCATGTGTTTCATATAGATAACATTGAGCTCATGCACGTGAATTTACAGAGGAGTGAGCACTGATTGGTTAAAATGCAAGTCTATCAAAAGAACTGAAATAAGGGGGCAGTTTGCAGAGGCTTAGATACAAGGTAATCACAGAGGTAAAATGTGTATTAATATAACTGTTGGTTATGCAAAACTGGGGAATGGGTAATTAAGGGATTATCTATCTTTAAAAACAACAACAATTCTGGTGTTGACTGTTCCTTTAACAGTCAGACAGAAAATGTATATTCTACTGTACAAAATATACAGATTTCCTGTTGTTTCACACATTAAGAGATGGTGGTGCTTCTATATAGCAGCAAGGCCCACATACGAGCCTGGCCCACGGGTAATTGCCCTGTCTGCCCTATGGCCAGTCCGGCATGCCCAGAGGAATAAATTAAAAAATATTTATGAGCCATATAACTCCTTCCATGACAGAGGCTGGTAAATATGAAATCATTTAGTATACAGCACAATGTTGAGGTTATGATGCTTGGCGCATGGTGCACGAGTGGCAGTGACACTGCTGACCCTCTCGTTGTTCCTCTGCTGCACACAGGTCTTGGTCTAGCCTCAGAGGCAGCGCCCTCCCACCCTAATGACAGCAGCTCGCACATGTGCATAGGAACCAAATGAATGCAGATAATACCGGTGTCTTATTAAGTGAGTCTGTGGGCAGTGAGTGATTTGCATTTAAATCAGAACAACAGAGGGATGCTGTTCTCTGCCACTCTAATAAGGTTATTTATATCACCCGTGTGAATCTGAGGGTGCAGATTCTGTCCCCTCATTTCTCTGCCAGGGCCAGGAACTTGCTGGTGTTTAAGATTTTGATCACTTGAGTTATTTATCTTGTTCTCAGGGCCCCCGCTGTTGATTCTACTCTGGCCATGATGAATAAATCATTGCTGTATCCAGCTCTTTTGGGTCAAATTCTTTGGGTGTCTTCAGCCTCTGCAACGTTGTGCTTAGTATATTTTGCAATGACTTTGCATTATATCATTGCTACAGGAATTGAGTTGAAGGGGCAGGACACAGGAGGAGTTGGTCTTTCTACAGTATTCTTGCAGCTAGTCGTTGAATAAAGTTATTGCAGCAAGCAGCCTGTCTCTGCCTTTACCAGTTATATTAACAAGCAGCCTATCTCTGCCTTTACCAGTTATATTAACAAGCAGCCTGTCTCTGTCTTTACCAGTTATATTAACAAGCAGCCTGTCTCTGTCTTTACCAGTTCTATTAACAAGCAGCCTGTCTCTGCCTTTACCAGTTATATTAACAAGCAGCCTGTCTCTGTCTTTACCAGTTATATTAACAAGCAGCCTGTCTCTACCTTTACCAGTTATATTAACAAGCAGCCTGTCTCTACCTTTACCAGTTATATTAACAAGCAGCCTGTCTCTACCTTTACCAGTTATATTAACAAGCAGCCTGTCTCTACCTTTACCAGTTATATTAACAAGCAGCCTGTCTCTACCTTTACCAGTTATATTAACAAGCAGCCTGTCTCTACCTTTACCAGTTATATTAACAAGCAGCCTGTCTCTGTCTTTACCAGTTATATTAACAAGCAGCCTGTCTCTACCTTTACCAGTTATATTAACAAGCAGCCTGTCTCTGTCTTTACCAGTTATATTAACAAGCAGCCTGTCTCTGTCTTTACCAGTTATATTAACAAGCAGCCTGTCTCTGTCTTTACCAGTTATATTAACAAGCAGCCTGTCTCTGTCTTTACCAGTTATATTAACAAGCAGCCTGTCTCTGCCTTTACCAGTTATATTAACAAGCAGCCTGTCTCTGCCTTTACCAGTTATATTAACAAGCAGCCTGTCTCTGTCTTTACCAGTTATATTAACAAGCAGCCTGTCTCTACCTTTACCAGTTATATTAACAAGCAGCCTGTCTCTGCCTTTACCAGTTATATTAACAAGCAGCCTGTCTCTGTCTTTACCAGTTCTATTAACAAGCAGCCTGTCTCTGTCTTTACCAGTTCTATTAATAAGCAGCCTGTCTCTGTCTTTACCAGTTCTATTAACAAGCAGCCTGTCTTTGCCTTTACCAGTTATATTAACAAGCAGCCTGTCTCTGCCTTTACCAGTTATATTAACAAGCAGCCTGTCTCTGCCTTTACCAGTAATATTAACAAGCAGCCTGTCTCTGTCTTTACCAGTTATATTAACAAGCAGCCTGTCTCTGCCTTTACCAGTTATATTAACAAGCAGCCTGTCTCTGTCTTTACCAGTTCTATTAACAAGCAGCCTGTCTCTGTCTTTACCAGTTATATTAACAAGCAGCCTGTCTCTGCCTTTACCAGTTATATTAACAAGCAGCCTGTCTCTGTCTTTACCAGTTCTATTAACAAGCAGCCTGTCTCTGTCTTTACCAGTTATATTAACAAGCAGCCTGTCTCTGCCTTTACCAGTTATATTAACAAGCAGCCTGTCTCTGCCTTTACCAGTTCTATTAACAAGCAGCCTGTCTCTGTCTATACCAGTTCTATTAACAAGCAGCCTGTCTCTGTCTATACCAGTTCTATTAACAAGCAGCCTGTCTCTGCCTTTACCAGTTATATTAACAAGCAGCCTGTCTCTGTCTTTACCAGTTATATTAACAAGCAGCCGGTCTCTGTCTTTACCAGTTATATTAACAAGCAGCCTGTCTCTGCCTTTACCAGTTATATTAACAAGCAGCCTGTCTCTGTCTTTACCAGTTATATTAACAAGCAGCCGGTCTCTGTCTTTACCAGTTATATTAACAAGCAGCCTGTCTCTGTCTATACCAGTTATATTAACAAGCAGCCTGTCTCTGCCTTTACCAGTTATATTAACAAGCAGCCTGTCTCTGCCTTTACCAGTTATATTAACAAGCAGCCTGTCTCTGTCTTCACCAGTTCTATTAACAAGCAGCCTGTCTCTGCCTTTACCAGTTCTATTAACAAGCAGCCTGTCTCTGTCTATACCAGTTCTATTAACAAGCAGCCTGTCTCTGTCTATACCAGTTCTATTAACAATCAGCCTGTCTCTGCCTTTACCAGTTATATTAACAAGCAGCCTGTCTCTGCCTTTACCAGTTCTATTAACAAGCAGCCTGTCTCTGCCTTTACCAGTTATATTAACAAGCAGCCTGTCTCTGTCTATACCAGTTCTATTAACAAGCAGCCTGTCTCTGTCTTTACTAGTAATATTAACAAACAGCCTGTCTCTGTCTATACCAGTTATATTAACAAGCAGCCTGTCTCTGCCTTTACCAGTTATATTAACAAGCAGCCTGTCTCTGCCTTTACCAGTTCTATTAACAAGCAGCCTGTCTCTGCCTTTACCAGTTATATTAACAAGCAGCCTGTCTCTGCCTTTACCAGTTATATTAACAAGCAGCCTGTCTCTGCCTTTACCAGTTATATTAACAAGCAGCCTGTCTCTGGCTTTACCAGTTATATTAACAAGCAGCCTGTCTCTGCCTTTACCAGTTATATTAACAAGCAGCCTGTCTCTGCCTTTACCAGTTATATTAACAAGCAGCCTGTCTCTGTCTTTACCAGTTATATTAACAAGCAGCCTGTCTCTGCCTTTACCAGTTATATTAACAAGTAGCCGGTCTCTGTCTTTACCAGTTCTATTAACAAGCAGCCTGTCTCTGTCTATACCAGTTCTATTAACAAGCAGCCTGTCTCTGTCTATACCAGTTCTATTAACAAGCAGCCTGTCTCTGCCTTTACCAGTTATATTAACAAGTAGCCGGTCTCTGTCTTTACCAGTTATATTAACAAGCAGCCTGTCTCTGTCTATACCAGTTATATTAACAAGCAGCCTGTCTCTGCCTTTACCAGTTATATTAACAAGCAGCCTGTCTCTGCCTTTACCAGTTCTATTAACAAGCAGTCTCTGTCTTTACCAGTTATATTAACAAGCAGCCTGTCTCTGTCTATACCAGTTATATTAACAAGCAGCCTGTCTCTGCCTTTACTAGTTATATTAACAAGCAGTCTGTCTCTGTCTTTACCAGTTATATTAACAAGCAGCCTGTCTCTGTCTATACCAGTTATATTAACAAGCAGCCTGTCTCTGTCTATACCAGTTATATTAACAAGCAGCCTGTCTCTGTCTATACCAGTTATATTAACAAGCAGCCTGTCTCTGCCTTTACCAGTTATATTAACAAGCAGCCTGTCTCTGTCTTTACCAGTTATATTAACAAGCAGCCTGTCTCTACCTTTACCAGTTATATTAACAAGCAGCCTGTCTCTACCTTTACCAGTTATATTAACAAGCAGCCTGTCTCTACCTTTACCAGTTATATTAACAAGCAGCCTGTCTCTGTCTTTACCAGTTATATTAACAAGCAGCCTGTCTCTGTCTTTACCAGTTATATTAACAAGCAGCCTGTCTCTGTCTTTACCAGTTATATTAACAAGCAGCCTGTCGCTGTCTTTACCAGTTATATTAACAAGCAGCCTGTCTCTGCCTTTACCAGTTATATTAACAAGCAGCCTGTCTCTGCCTTTACCAGTTATATTAACAAGCAGCCTGTCTCTGTCTTTACCAGTTATATTAACAAGCAGCCTGTCTCTACCTTTACCAGTTATATTAACAAGCAGCCTGTCTCTGCCTTTACCAGTTATATTAACAAGCAGCCTGTCTCTGTCTTTACCAGTTCTATTAACAAGCAGCCTGTCTCTGTCTTTACCAGTTCTATTAATAAGCAGCCTGTCTCTGTCTTTACCAGTTCTATTAACAAGCAGCCTGTCTTTGCCTTTACCAGTTATATTAACAAGCAGCCTGTCTCTGCCTTTACCAGTTATATTAACAAGCAGCCTGTCTCTGCCTTTACCAGTAATATTAACAAGCAGCCTGTCTCTGTCTTTACCAGTTATATTAACAAGCAGCCTGTCTCTGCCTTTACCAGTTATATTAACAAGCAGCCTGTCTCTGTCTTTACCAGTTCTATTAACAAGCAGCCTGTCTCTGTCTTTACCAGTAATATTAACAAGCAGCCTGTCTCTGCCTTTACCAGTTATATTAACAAGCAGCCTGTCTCTGTCTTTACCAGTTCTATTAACAAGCAGCCTGTCTCTGTCTTTACCAGTTATATTAACAAGCAGCCTGTCTCTGCCTTTACCAGTTATATTAACAAGCAGCCTGTCTCTGCCTTTACCAGTTCTATTAACAAGCAGCCTGTCTCTGTCTATACCAGTTCTATTAACAAGCAGCCTGTCTCTGTCTATACCAGTTCTATTAACAAGCAGCCTGTCTCTGCCTTTACCAGTTATATTAACAAGCAGCCTGTCTCTGTCTTTACCAGTTATATTAACAAGCAGCCGGTCTCTGTCTTTACCAGTTATATTAACAAGCAGCCTGTCTCTGCCTTTACCAGTTATATTAACAAGCAGCCTGTCTCTGTCTTTACCAGTTATATTAACAAGCAGCCGGTCTCTGTCTTTACCAGTTATATTAACAAGCAGCCTGTCTCTGTCTATACCAGTTATATTAACAAGCAGCCTGTCTCTGCCTTTACCAGTTATATTAACAAGCAGCCTGTCTCTGCCTTTACCAGTTATATTAACAAGCAGCCTGTCTCTGTCTTCACCAGTTCTATTAACAAGCAGCCTGTCTCTGCCTTTACCAGTTCTATTAACAAGCAGCCTGTCTCTGTCTATACCAGTTCTATTAACAAGCAGCCTGTCTCTGTCTATACCAGTTCTATTAACAAGCAGCCTGTCTCTGCCTTTACCAGTTATATTAACAAGCAGCCTGTCTCTGCCTTTACCAGTTCTATTAACAAGCAGCCTGTCTCTGCCTTTACCAGTTATATTAACAAGCAGCCTGTCTCTGTCTATACCAGTTCTATTAACAAGCAGCCTGTCTCTGTCTTTACTAGTAATATTAACAAACAGCCTGTCTCTGTCTATACCAGTTATATTAACAAGCAGCCTGTCTCTGCCTTTACCAGTTATATTAACAAGCAGCCTGTCTCTGCCTTTACCAGTTCTATTAACAAGCAGCCTGTCTCTGCCTTTACCAGTTATATTAACAAGCAGCCTGTCTCTGCCTTTACCAGTTATATTAACAAGCAGCCTGTCTCTGCCTTTACCAGTTATATTAACAAGCAGCCTGTCTCTGTCTTTACCAGTTATATTAACAAGCAGCCTGTCTCTGCCTTTACCAGTTATATTAACAAGCAGCCTGTCTCTGTCTTTACCAGTTATATTAACAAGCAGCCTGTCTCTGCCTTTACCAGTTATATTAACAAGTAGCCGGTCTCTGTCTTTACCAGTTCTATTAACAAGCAGCCTGTCTCTGTCTATACCAGTTCTATTAACAAGCAGCCTGTCTCTGCCTTTACCAGTTATATTAACAAGTAGCCGGTCTCTGTCTTTACCAGTTATATTAACAAGCAGCCTGTCTCTGTCTATACCAGTTATATTAACAAGCAGCCTGTCTCTGCCTTTACCAGTTATATTAACAAGCAGCCTGTCTCTGCCTTTACCAGTTCTATTAACAAGCAGTCTCTGTCTTTACCAGTTATATTAACAAGCAGCCTGTCTCTGTCTATACCAGTTATATTAACAAGCAGCCTGTCTCTGCCTTTACTAGTTATATTAACAAGCAGTCTGTCTCTGTCTTTACCAGTTATATTAACAAGCAGCCTGTCTCTGTCTATACCAGTTATATTAACAAGCAGCCTGTCTCTGTCTATACCAGTTATATTAACAAGCAGCCTGTCTCTGTCTATACCAGTTCTATTAACAAGCAGCCTGTCTCTGCCTTTACCAGTTATATTAACAAGCAGCCTGTCTCTGCCTTTACCAGTTCTATTAACAAGCAGCCTGTCTCTGCCTTTACCAGTTATATTAACAAGCAGCCTGTCTCTGTCTATACCAGTTCTATTAACAAGCAGCCTGTCTCTGTCTTTACTAGTAATATTAACAAACAGCCTGTCTCTGTCTATACCAGTTATATTAACAAGCAGCCTGTCTCTGCCTTTACCAGTTATATTAACAAGCAGCCTGTCTCTGCCTTTACCAGTTCTATTAACAAGCAGCCTGTCTCTGCCTTTACCAGTTATATTAACAAGCAGCCTGTCTCTGTCTATACCAGTTCTATTAACAAGCAGCCTGTCTCTGTCTTTACTAGTAATATTAACAAACAGCCTGTCTCTGTCTATACCAGTTATATTAACAAGCAGCCTGTCTCTGCCTTTACCAGTTCTATTAACAAGCAGCCTGTCTCTGCCTTTACCAGTTATATTAACAAGCAGCCTGTCTCTGTCTATACCAGTTCTATTAACAAGCAGCCTGTCTCTGCCTTTACCAGTTCTATTAACAAGCAGCCTGTCTCTGCCTTTACCAGTTATATTAACAAGCAGCCTGTCTCTGTCTATACCAGTTCTATTAACAAGCAGCCTGTCTCTGTCTTTACTAGTAATATTAACAAGCAGCCTGTCTCTGTCTATACCAGTTATATTAACAAGCAGCCTGTCTCTGTCTATACCAGTTCTATTAACAAGCAGCCTGTCTCTGCCTTTACCAGTTATATTAACAAGCAGCCTGTCTCTGTCTATACCAGTTATATTAACAAGCAGCCTGTCTCTGTCTATACCAGTTCTATTAACAAGCAGCCTGTCTCTGCCTTTACCAGTTCTATTAACAAGCAGCCTGTCTCTGCCTTTACCAGTTCTATTAACAAGCAGCCTGTCTCTGCCTTTACCAGTTCTATTAACAAGCAGCCTGTCTCTGTCTATACCAGTTCTATTAACAAGCAGCCTGTCTCTGCCTTTACCAGTTCTATTAACAAGCAGCCTGTCTCTGCCTTTACCAGTTATATTAACAAGCAGCCTGTCTCTGTCTATACCAGTTATATTAACAAGCAGCCTGTCTCTGTCTATACCAGTTATATTAACAAGCAGCCTGTCTCTGTCTATACCAGTTATATTAACAAGCAGCCTGTCTCTGTCTTTACCAGTTCTATTAACAAGCAGCCTGTCTCTGTCTATACCAGTTCTATTAACAAGCAGCCTGTCTCTGTCTTTACCAGTTCTATTAACAAGCAGCCTGTCTCTGTCTTTACCAGTTCTATTAACAAGCAGCCTGTCTCTGCCTTTACCAGTTCTATTAACAAGCAGCCTGTCTCTGTCTATACCAGTTCTATTAACAAACAGCCTGTCTCTGTCTATACCAGTTCTATTAACAAGCAGCCTGCCTCTGTCTTTACCAGTTCTATTAACAAGCAGCCTGTCTCTGTCTTTACCAGTTATATTAATAAGCAGCCTGTCTCTGTCTATACCAGTTATATTAACAAGCAGCCTGTCTCTGCCTTTACCAGTTATATTAACAAGCAGCCTGTCTCTGTCTTTACCAGTTATATTAACAAGCAGCCTGTCTCTGTCTTTACCAGTTATATTAACAAGCAGCCTGTCTCTGTCTTTACCAGTTATATTAACAAGCAGCCTGTCTCTGCCTTTACCAGTTATATTAACAAGCAGCCTGTCTCTGTCTTTACCAGTTATATTAACAAGCAGCCTGTCTCTGCCTTTACCAGTTATATTAACAAGCAGCCTGTCTCTGCCTTTACCAGTTATATTAACAAGCAGCCTGTCTCTGTCTTTACCAGTTCTATTAACAAGCAGCCTGTCTCTGCCTTTACCAGTTCTATTAACAAGCAGCCTGTCTCTGTCTTTACCAGTTCTATTAACAAGCAGCCTGTCTCTGTCTTTACCAGTTCTATTAACAAGCAGCCTGTCTCTGTCTTTACCAGTTCTATTAACAAGCAGCCTGTCTCTGCCTTTACCAGTTATATTAACAAGCAGCCTGTCTCTGTCTTTACCAGTTCAATTAACAAGCAGCCTGTCTCTGTCTTTACCAGTTCTATTAACAAGCAGCCTGTCTCTGTCTTTAGCAGTTCAATTAACAAGCAGCCTGTCTCTGTCTTTACCAGTTCTATTAACAAGCAGCCTGTCTCTGTCTATACCAGTTATATTAACAAGCATCCTGTCTCTGCCTTTACCAGTTATATTAACAAGCAGCCTGTCTCTGTCTTTACCAGTTATATTAACAAGCAGCCTATCTCTGTCTATACCAGTTATATTAACAAGCAGCCTGTCTCTGTCTTTACCGGTTATATTAACAAGCAGCCTATCTCTGTCTTTACCAGTTCTATTAACAAGCTGCCTGTCTCTGTCTTTACCAGTTATATTAACAAGCAGCCTGTCTCTGTCTTTACCAGTTCTATTAACAAGCAGCCTGTCTCTGTCTTTGCCAGTTCTATTAACAAGCAGCCTGTCTCTGTCTTTACCAGTTCTATTAACAAGCAGCCTGTCTCTGTCTTTATCAGTTCTATTAACAAGCAGCCTGTCTCTGTCTATACCAGTTCTATTAACAAGCAGCCTGTCTCTGTCTGTACCAGTTATATTAACAAGCAGCCTGTCTCTGTCTTTACCAGTTCTATTAACAAGCAGCCTGTCTCTGTCTTTGCCAGTTCTATTAACAAGCAGCCTGTCTCTGTCTTTACCAGTTCTATTAACAAGCAGCCTGTCTCTGTCTTTACCAGTTCTATTAACAAGCAGCCTGTCTCTGTCTTTACCAGTTCTATTAACAAGTAGCCGGTCTCTGTCTTTACCAGTTCTATTAACAAGCAGAACAGACAAAACGGTACCAGGGAGTAGATGTTTCTCCAGGAATTGAACAGCAATAATACAGGAAAATAAACAAGAAAACACAGCAGTTACAAGTCAATATCCTGCAGCACAAAAGCAAGGACATTTCCCAGTGTCACCGTGTCACAGCGTTGCCAGCCTCAAACCACCACCATAGCTCAAGTTTGTGGGGAATTTAAAGGGACAGTCTAGTCAAAATTAAACATTCATGATTCAGATAGGGAATGCAATTTTAAACAACTTTACAATTTACTTTTATCATTAAATGTGCTTTTTCTTCTCTTTGTATTCTTTTTCGCACGCTAAACCTACGTAGGCTCATATGCGAGTTTCTAAGCCCTTGAAGGCTGCTCCTTATCTCAGTGCATTTCAACAGTTTTCTTTCACAGCTAGACAGCACTAGTTCATGTGTGCCATATAGATAACACTGTCTTCCCTCCCACTAGCTCCAATGTATAATACAGAAAGTCAGTTCCACAGCACCTTTCAGTATAAAATGTCCTTTATTAGCAACTCATGGACAGCATGTTATGCAACGTTTCGGGAACGCAGTCCCTTAATCATGCATCATGATCAACGTCGTATAATATGCTGTCCATAAGTTGCTAATACAGGACATTTTATACTGAAAGGTGCTGTGGAACTGACTTTCTGTATTATACATTGGAGCTAGTGGTCGCTAGCCAAACCAACGTGCACCTGGCCGGATTAGGCCCTTCACTTGTTTGCTGGGTTACTCTTGTTTTTTGATGGAGTTATTTATCAGAGTCAGCACTGATTGGCTAAAATGCAAGTCTGTCAAAAGAACTGAAATAAGGGGGTACAAGATACAAGGTAATACAGAGGTAAAAAGTATATTAATATAACCGTATTGGTTATGCAAAACTGGGGAATGGGTAAAGAGATTATCTATCTTTATAAACAATAAAAATTCTGGGAGTTGACTGTCCCTTTAAACAAATGTTTACACTATGGGGCCTATTTACTAATGTGCGGGTGGACGGATCATGTCCTCCGCACATTGATAAATGCCCACAGCATACGCTGTCGGCATTAATCATTGTTACGGTTACCCTTAGTCTCGCTGAGAGATGGACCGCTTAGTAGCCTGGATCCCTATTGCTAAAGAGGGGAGAAGCTGCTTTCCATAGTATTCTATATGAGTCTCGAAAATATAGAATAATCTCCCTTAGCTGCAGTACAGCTAGGATACCCTTCTGCCCACAAAAACGAGTCAACGCTGCGATTGAGGGTCAAACAAGAACTCAGGACTGGGATGCCCAGCCTGCTTTTTATTAAGGTTACATGCACACAGGGCACTCCCAGGGGGAGAGGGGGGGAAGCACAAAATCCCCCATCACACATTTAGATAGAGAGCACTGTCCTTTGACAGGCCACAATAGGATTACAGTACTTAAGATAACAAGTTTACAAGTTCATCTTATCAATTAGCAGTCTGGCTCCAGAGGTGATTAGACAATAGTTTCTAAAAGCTGAAAAAAAAAGAGTTAACTCTTTATGAAATGATACTTGTTACGGTTTTCTTGGAGCCCTTCTTAGGCGCTGGCTTGCTGGTTCAGGCATTGCTGCTAGGAAATAAGCTCTTCACAACAAAATAACTAATGCTTCTGTAACAGTGCTCCCTTTCTGTGGAACACTCTGGCAGACACGGTCTGACCCCTTTTCGGGGCAGACTAAGGCTGTCCAGACCGCTGGTTATGCGGGGCTGAGGTCGGTTTGTCTGGACAACCCGTCGGCGTTGCCATTCTGTTTCCCAGGTCTGTAAGTAATGGTGAAATTGAAGGGTTGCAACGATAAGCTCCAACGTAATAGCCTGCCGTTATCTCCAGAGACCCGGTTCAGCCACACCAACGGGTTATGGTCGGTGACCAGAGTGAACTCCTGACCATATAAATAGGGAGTCAATTTCTTTAATGCCCACACCAAAGCCAAACACTCCTTTTCGACCGCTGCATAGCTGACTTCGCGGGGCAGGAGCTTCCGGCTGATGTAGGCAACTGGATGCTCCCCTCCATCTTCGCCTACTTGGCTGAGGACGGCTCCCAGCCCGAACATGGAAGCATCTGTATGGACGATAAAACGTTTGTTAAGGGCTGGGGCCGCCAAGACAGGAGCGTTAATTAGAGCATTTTTGAGAGCCTGGAAAGCCGTTTCACAGTGGGGAGACCACAGGACCTGTCGAGGTAAGTTCTTCTTGGTCAAGTCAGTCAGGGGTTTGGCAAGTGTGCTGTAGTCTGGTACGAACCGTCTATAGTACCCTGCCGTGCCCAGGAAGGCTAGGACCTGAGTCTTAGTGATGGGGGTGGGCCAATTGGCGACAGCTTCTATTTTGGCCGGCTCTGGTCGCTGCTTTCCACACCCCACCCGGTGACCCAGGTACTGTACCTCGGCCATCCCAAAGTGGCATTTTTCTGGCTTCAGAGTCAGGCCAGCAGCCCGGATCTGATCCAGAACCATTCCCACATGAGCTAAGTGGTCCTCCCAGGACTCACTGTGGATCGCTATGTCGTCCAGGTAGGCGCAAGCAAAACTCTGGAAGCCATCCAGGAGCCTATCCACCAAGCGCTGGAATGTAGCTGGGGCATTCTTCATCCCAAACGGCATTACCCTAAACTGATATAAGCCGAATGGGGTGACGAATGCCGACTTGGGGATAGCCTCCGGGGCCAGGGGAATCTGCCAGTAACCTTTGCAGAGGTCAATAGTGGTCAGGTAATTTCCCCTGGCTATACGATCGAGTAGCTCGTCTACCCTGGGCATGGGGTAAGCGTCCGTCACGGTATTTTCATTGAGCCTCCGATAGTCTACGCAGAACCGGGTGGTCCCATCTTTCTTGGGCACCAAGACAACTGGGGAGGCCCAGGGACTATCGGAGGGCTCAATTACCCTGAGCTGGAGCATCTCATCGATCTCCTTCTTCATTCCTGTCCTAACTGCTTCGGGGATTCGGTACGGAGCCTGGCGCAAGGGAGCTTGTCCCGGAGTATCTACCTGGTGGGTGGTTAAAGTAGTGTACCCTGGCTTCGGGGAGAAGGTGAGGTGTTTGGACTGGAGGAGTTGGTTGAGCTGCTCCCTTTCAGTGGGGCTAAGTCGGTCCCCTATCTGAACCTGCGCCACTATACCTGTGGGGAGGCTCTTTTCTAATAGGTCTGGAATGGGTAAACTGTCGGGGTCTTCCTGAGGGGAACAACATACGGCCGTCACGTTCTCTGGTCGCTCAAAATATTCCTTGAGCATGTTTACATGGAATGTCTTTCTAAGATTGTTGTCGTGGCAGCTAGCTATCACATAAGTGGTGTCTCCCCTTTTCTCTACGATCTGGTAGGGACCCTGCCAGGACGCCTGCAATTTGTCTGTCTTCACCGGCTTAAGTACTAACACCTTTTGTCCTATGGTGAAGATTCTCTTTCGGGCCCCCCGATCGTACCATACTTTCTGTCTTCTCTGGGCCAACTGGAGATTAGCCCGCACGGATTTGGCTAATTGCTCCATTCGGTCCCTGAGTTCCAGCACGTATGGCACAATTGGGACACCGTCAGCCTCCATCTCTCCCTCCCAGTGCTCCCGGATCAGGTTTAGGGGTCCCCGTACCTTTCTTCCGTAGAGCAACTCGAAGGAAGAGAACCCTGTCGTTTCCTGGGGCACCTCCCGATAAGCAAATAGGAGGTGCGGCAGGAAGCGTTCCCAGTCTCGGTATTCCTGAGTGAACGTCTTGAGCATTTGCTTGAGGGTCCCATTGAACCTCTCACACAGCCCGTTCATCTGGGGGTGGTATGGGGAGCTCAGGAGGGACTTAATTTTGCAAACCTGCCAGAGTTGTTGGGTCAATTCAGCCGTAAATTGGGTGCCTCGGTCGGATAGGATTTCTTTTGGAAATCCTACCCGGGAGAACACCTGTACTAGTGCATTCGCTACCGTATCCGCTTGTATGTTGGATAGGGCGACAGCCTCTGGGTACCTGGTAGCGTAGTCCACTACGGTAAGAATGTATCGCTTACCGGAGGGACTAGGGGTAGCCAGTGGTCCCACTAGGTCAATAGCAACCCGGCTGAAGGGTTCCTCTACAATGGGCATATTTACTAGCTGGGCTTTAGGGTGATCGCCTCGCCTTCCTACTCGTTGACACACATCGCAGGTGTTACAGTAAGTTCTAACGTCAGCGTGCACCCCTGGCCAAAAGAACGTGTGAGTAATGCGGTGTAGGGTACGGGTAACGGCTAGGTGGCCTGCTAAGGGGATGTCGTGGCCTATTTTGAGGATTTCTTGACGGTATTTGTGGGGCACTACCAGCTGTCGCCTACGCTGTCCCCTTTTCTCTGTCCAGCGGTATAGTTTCCCTTTTTCCCATAAGAATGTTTCATTATCTGCCCCGCCCCCTCCGGTCTCTGCTCGTTCCCGGTACTTTTGTAAGGTCGGGTCAGTCTTAGACTCTGCCTCGAAAGCATCTGGGGTGTCCCAGGGTATGGGGCCTAACCTGTCAGGCAAGGTCGGGGTAGGTCTTACCTGTGTCTCCCGCACTGGTGAGAGCTCTCGCTCCGTCCGGGCTTGGGCCCGTGTAGTCACTGGGTCCGCCTCGTTGTTGCATACTGGAGCATAGGCAGAAGTCATGGGGCCCAAATCGTTGCCCAGTAGTACTTCGGCAGGTAAATTATCCATTAGGCCCACGTTCACAGCCCCCTTTCCCGCTCCCCAATCAAGATGCACTTTAGCTGTTGGAATTTTGTACACATCCCCCCCGCCACTCTAACGGCCACAGTCTGTCCGGATCGCTTGTGCTCTGGCACCAAATGACTCTGTACCAGCGTGATAGTAGCCCCTGTGTCTCGCAATCCCTCGGTAGATCGCCCCTCGAGCCATACCCTCTGCCGATGGTGCTGGCGGTTATCTGAGGCAGCATATACAGGGTCTGCCTCGTGAAGCGGCCCCACATATCCCTCCATAGGGGCCTCTTGGTTAACACAGAGGGTCCAGGCCGGACGATAGGACCCAGAGGGGTAATTGTAATTCCTGGGTGTCTGGTGCGTATTAAGGGGGCAGCTAGCCATGAAATGCCCTGGTTGCTTGCATCGGTGGCAAGTCGGTCTGGGACGCTCAGAGCTGTTATTGGGTGGTCCTGAGTGTCGGACGGGCCCTGTGGGCACCGGGGCTCGGAATTCAGCACGAGGGGGTGCACGGTAAACCTCTCTGGGTTCGACCCGTGCTGGAGCTCGGTAGTTCATGGGTTCGTGAAGACGGGAGTCATAATGTTCATCGGCCAATTTGGCTGCTTCTTCTAAGGTAGAAGGCCGCCTGTCTCGCAGCCATTCCTTCCCTTGCTGTTCCATGCCATTATAAAAATGTTCTAAGAGAAACAATTGTAAAATTTCCTCCCCAGTCACCGCTTTACTTCCGCTCAGCCAGTGATTTGCCGCTCTCCGCATTCGGTGCGCCCATTCCATATGGGTATCGTTAGGCTTCTTTTCCGTGCCCCGAAACTGTCGGCGATACGTGTCCGGAGTTACAGCGTACCGTCGCAACAGTGTCTCCTTAACTAGCTCATACTGTGTCACTTCCTCAGCACCCAGAGTACGAAAGGCTTCCAGGGCTCGACCGGATAGTTTCCCAGACAATATCATGGGCCACTCTCTGTTGGGAATCTGGTGCAGGGCACATTGCCTTTCGAAGTCCGCCAAATATTCATCAATCCCTGTCTCGCTCTCTAGGAAGGGTTGAAATGCCGCATAGGGTATCTTAGGCCTCCCAGCATTTTCGACAGGGATGATTACCTGCGGGGCTTCAGCATTGCGGTGTGCGTTCGCTAGGTTGAGTTCGTGGGCTCGAGTCTCTCGTATATCCTCGTCCGCCTCCGCCATCAACTGCTGTACCAATTCCATGGAGGGGTTCGGCCCGTATAATGAGAGCCTTTCCCGAACAATCCTGGTTTTTTCGTCACTAATCGTGGTCGGTGTTTCCGCCATTGTGAAGCTCTGATCCAGTTCGGTCAATTCTGCGATCAGCTCTCTCCTCGGCCGGTTGCTGGCGTACCCCCCTCTGCTTTCAAGTAAATCCTTTAGGGTTGTACGCTTCAATTTTTCGTAAGCGCTCTCCATCCGTTCTGTACCTCTCCTAGGAAATCCAGGAAAATCCCGCCGCTGCCGCCAAATGTTACGGTTACCCTTAGTCTCGCTGAGAGATGGACCGCTTAGTAGCCTGGATCCCTATTGCTAAAGAGGGGAGAAGCTGCTTTCCATAGTATTCTATATGAGTCTCGAAAATATAGAATAATCTCCCTTAGCTGCAGTACAGCTAGGATACCCTTCTGCCCACAAAAACGAGTCAACGCTGCGATTGAGGGTCAAACAAGAACTCAGGACTGGGATGCCCAGCCTGCTTTTTATTAAGGTTACATGCACACAGGGCACTCCCAGGGGGAGAGGGGGGGAAGCACAAAATCCCCCATCACACATTTAGATAGAGAGCACTGTCCTTTGACAGGCCACAATAGGATTACAGTACTTAAGATAACAAGTTTACAAGTTCATCTTATCAATTAGCAGTCTGGCTCCAGAGGTGATTAGACAATAGTTTCTAAAAGCTGAAAAAAAAAGAGTTAACTCTTTATGAAATGATACTTGTTACGGTTTTCTTGGAGCCCTTCTTAGGCGCTGGCTTGCTGGTTCAGGCATTGCTGCTAGGAAATAAGCTCTTCACAACAAAATAACTAATGCTTCTGTAACAATCATTGCATAAGCATTTCTAGTAAACTGTTGGTGCAATAACGCCCCTGCACATTCGCGGCCAATCGACCGCTAGCAGGGGGATGTCAATCAACCTGATGGTATCCGATCGTGCTGATTGCTGTCTGCCGCCTCAGAGGTGGCAGGCGAATTAAGGAGCAGTGGTGTTATGACCGCTGCTTCTTAACTCCCACTTCAGGCGGAACTGAGGCGAAGTGGGTCGGAAGCAGCATTCGCTGCTTCATAAATCGACCCCTGTATATGAAAGCCACAAACACCTTTTTACTCCCAGATGATCAGAAAGTAGCTTTGCTTTTAACTGTTGCTGGGCCAGAGGCTCTAGACAATTTCTAACAGTTCTCAATGATCAGAAACTGGTTGTGACAATTATGAGCTTGTTAGGGAGAAATTTACAACATACATAAGAAAAATGAAACTTATGAATGTTTTGTGTTTATCTCACGGGTACAGTAGAAGAGTTTGTCACTGACCTTGCTTTGCAAGAATCACTGGTTAGAGACAGACTTGTTATAGGCTGCAACAACAACAAAACAAGTGAGAGGTTTCTCAGGGATCGGGACCTGACACTGCAAAAAGCTATATAAATATGTCAGTCTGCTGAACAGACCAGAAAACAATCTTTTGTAGATATGGTGAAGTAGGTGCCTGATAAAGAATGGATGGTGGCAGCTCATGGTACAGTGATACGGGAGCAGATACCTATGTGATTCCTGAGAAACTATGGACAAGACTAAGGGGTCAATTTATCAAGCTTGATGCCCCGTGTTTCCGGCTAGGCCTTCAGGCTTGCCGAAAAAAGAAGTTATGAAGCAGTGGTCTAAAGACCGCTGCTCCATAACCTGTCCGCCTGCTCTGAGACGGCCGACAGAAACCAACTCGATCGAATACGATTGGGTTGATTGACACCCCCTGCTAGCGGAATCTGCAGGGGGCGGTATTGCACCAGCAGTTCACAAGAACAGCTGGTGCAATGATAAATGCCGTCAGCGTATGCTGTCTGCATTTATCAATGTGCGGCGGACATGATACACTACAACGTATCATGTCTGCTCGCACATTAATAAATTGACCCCTAAAGCTTAGACCAAAACTGCAGACAAAATAAAATACTAAGGCCTAGATTTGGAGTTCGGCGGTAGCCGTCAAAACCAGCGTTAGAGGCTCCTAACGCTGGTTTTGGCCGCCCGCTGGTATTTGGAGTCAGTGATTAAAGGGTCTAACGCTCACTTTTCAGCCGCGACTTTTCCATACCGCAGATCCCCCTACGCCATTTGCGTATCCTATGTTTTCAATGGGATCTTTCTAACTCCGGTATTTAGAGTTGTTTCTGAAGTGAGCGTTAGAGCTCTAACGACAAAACTCCAGCCGCCTGAAAATAGCAGGAGTTAAGAGCTTTCTGGCTAACGCCGGTTCATAAAGCTCTTAACTACTGTACCCTAAAGTACACTAACACCCATAAACTACCTATGTACCCCTAAACCGAGCTCCCCTCACATCGCCGCCACTCGATTAAAATTTTTAACCCCTAATCTGCCGACCGCCACCTACGTTATACTTATGTACCCCTAATCTGCTGCCCCTAACCCCGCCGACCCCTGTATTACATTTATTAACCCCTAACCTGCCCCCCACAACGTCGCCGCCAGCTACTTAAAATAATTAACCCCTAATCTTCCGACCGCAAAGCGCCGCCACCTACGTTATCCCTATGTACCCCTAATCTGCTACCCCTAACACCGCCGACCCCTATATTATATTTATTAACCCCTAATCTGCCCCCCTCAACGTCGCCGACACCTGCCTACACTTATTAACCCCTAATCTGCCGAGCGGACCTGAGCGCTACTATAATAAAGTTATTAACCCCTAACCCGCCTCACTAACCCTATAATAAATAGTATTAACCCCCTAATCTGCCCTCCCTAACATCGCCGACACCTACCTTCAATTATTAACCCCTAATCTGACGACCGGAGCTCATCGCTACTATAATAAATGGATTAACCCCTAAAGCTAAGTCTAACCCTAACACTAACACCCCCCTAACTTAAATATAATTTACATCTAACGAAATAAATTAACTCTTATTAAATAAATGATTCCTATTTAAAGCTAAATACTTACCTGTAAAATAAATCCTAATATAGCTACAATATAAATTATAATTATATTATAGCTATTTTAGGATTAATATTTATTTTACAGGCAACTTTGTAATTATTTTAACCAGGTACAATAGCTATTAAATAGTTAAGAACTATTTAATAGTTACCTAGTTAAAATAATAACAAATTTACCTGTAAAATAAATCCTAACCTAAGATATAATTAAACCTAACACTACCCTATCAATAAAATAATTAAATAAACTACCTACAATTACCTACAATTAACCTAACACTACACTATCAATAAATTAATTAAACACAATTCCTACAAATAAATACAATTAAATAAACTAGCTAAAGTACAAAAAATAAAAAAGAACTAAGTTACAAAAAATAAAAAAATATTTACAAACATAAGAAAAATATTACAACAATTTTAAACTAATTACACCTACTCTAAGCCCCCTAATAAAATAACAAAGACCCCCAAAATAAAAAATTCCCTACCCTATTCTAAATTAAAAAAGTTACAAGCTCTTTTACCTTACCAGCCCTGAACAGGGCCCTTTGCGGGGCATGCCCCAAGAATTTCAGCTCTTTTGCCTGTAAAAGAATAAATACAATATCCCCCCCCAACATTACAACCCACCACCCACATACCCCTAATCTAACCCAAACCCCCCTTAAATAAACCTAACACTAAGCCCCTGAAGATCTTCCTACCTTGTCTTCACCATCCAGGTATCACCGATCCGTCCTGGCTCCAACATCTTCATCCAACCCAAGCGGGGGTTGGCGATCCATCATCCGGTGCTGAAGAGGTCCAGAAGAGGCTCCAAAGTCTTCCTCCTATCCGGCAAGAAGAGGACATCCGGACCGGCAAACATCTTCTCCAAGCGGCATCTTCGATCTTCTTCCATCCGGTGCGGAGCGGGTCCATCTTGAAGCAGGCGACGCGGATCCATCCTCTTCTTCCGTTGTCTCCCGACTAATGACGGTTCCTTTAAGGGACGTCATCCAAGACGGCGTCCCTCAAATTCCGATTGGCTGATAGGATTCTATCAGCCAATCAGAATTAAGGTAGGAATTTTCTGATTGGCTGATGGAATCAGCCAATCAGAATCAAGTTCAATCCGATTGGCTGATCCAATCAGCCAATCAGATTGAGCTCGCATTCTATTGGCTGTTCCGATCAGCCAATAGAATGCGAGCTCAATCTGATTGGCTGATTGGATCAGCCAATTGGATTGAACTTGATTCTGATTGGCTGATTCCATCAGCCAATCAGAAAATTCCTACCTTAATTCCGATTGGCTGATAGAATCCTATCAGCCAATCGGAATTCGAGGGACGCCATCTTGGATGACGTCCCTTAAAGGAACCGTCATTAGTCGGCAGACAACGGAAGAAGAGGATGGATCCGCGTCGCCTGCTTCAAGATGGACCCGCTTCGCACCGGATGGAAGAAGATCGAAGATGCCGCTTGGAGAAGATGTTTGCCGGTCCGGATGTCCTCTTCTTGCCGGATAGGAGGAAGACTTTGGAGCCTCTTCTGGACCTCTTCAGCACCGGATGATGGATCGCCAACCCCCGCTTGGGTTGGATGAAGATGTTGGAGCCAGGACGGATCGGTGATACCTGGATGGTGAAGACAAGGTAGGAAGATCTTCAGGGGCTTAGTGTTAGGTTTATTTAAGGGGGGTTTGGGTTAGATTAGGGGTATGTGGGTGGTGGGTTGTAATGTTGGGGGGGGTATTGTATTTATTCTTTTACAGGCAAAAGAGCTGAAATTCTTGGGGCATGCCCCGCAAAGGGCCCTGTTCAGGGCTGGTAAGGTAAAAGAGCTTGTAACTTTTTTAATTTAGAATAGGGTAGGGAATTTTTTATTTTGGGGGTCTTTGTTATTTTATTAGGGGGCTTAGAGTAGGTGTAATTAGTTTAAAATTGTTGTAATATTTTTCTTATGTTTGTAAATATTTTTTTATTTTTTGTAACTTAGTTCTTTTTTATTTTTTGTACTTTAGCTAGTTTATTTAATTGTATTTATTTGTAGGAATTGTGTTTAATTAATTTATTGATAGTGTAGTGTTAGGTTAATTGTAGGTAATTGTAGGTAGTTTATTTAATTATTTTATTGATAGGGTAGTGTTAGGTTTAATTATATCTTAGGTTAGGATTTATTTTACAGGTAAATTTGTTATTATTTTAACTAGGTAACTATTAAATAGTTCTTAACTATTTAATAGCTATTGTACCTGGTTAAAATAATTAAAAAGTTGCCTGTAAAATAAATATTAATCCTAAAATAGCTATAATATAATTATAATTTATATTGTAGCTATATTTGGATTTATTTTACAGGTAAGTATTTAGCTTTAAATAGGAATCATTTATTTAATAAGAGTTAATTTATTTCGTTAGATGTAAATTATATTTAAGTTAGGGGGGTGTTAGTGTTAGGGTTAGACTTAGCTTTAGGGGTTAATACATTTATTAGAATAGCGGTGAGCTCCGCTCGGCAGATTAGGGGTTAATAACTGAAGGTAGGTGTCGGCGATGTTAGGGAGGGCAGATTAGGGGTTAATACTATTTATGATAGGGTTAGTGAGGCGGATTAGGGGTTAATAACTTTATTATAGTAGCGCTCAGGTCCGCTCGGCAGATTAGGGGTTAATAAGTGTAGGCAGGTGTCGGCGACGTTGAGGGGGGCAGATTAGGGGTTAATAAATATAATATAGGGGTCGGCGATGTTAGGGCAGCAGATTAGGGGGACATAGGGATAACGTAGGTTGCGGCGGTTTACGGAGCGGCAGATTAGGGGTTAAAAAAAATATGCAGGGGTCAGCGATAGCGGGGGCGGCAGATTAGGGGTTAATAAGTGTAAGGTTAGGGGTGTTTAGACTCGGGGTACATGTTAGAGTGTTAGGTGCAGACGTAGGAAGTGTTTTCACATAGGAAACAATGGGGCTGCGTTAGGAGCTGAACGCTGCTTTTTTGCAGGTGTTAGGTTTTTTTTCAGCTCAAACAGTCCCATTGTTTCCTATGGGAGAATCGTGCATGAGCACGTTTTTGAGGCTGGCCGCGTCCGTAAGCAACTCTGGTATCGAGAGTTGCATTTGCGGTAAAAATGCTCTACGCTCCTTTTTTGGAGCATAACGCAGCATTTGTTTGAACTCTCGATACCAGAGTTAAATTTATGGTGCGGCCAGAAAAAAGCCCGCGGAGCGTTAACAGCCCTTTTACCGCCAAACTCCAAATCTAGGCCTAAGAACATATAATGGGCTTGAAATCCCTATTGTGTAATGTTGCACTTTGTCTCTACATCATAATCCCACAATAACAAGACACACATTGGTTGTAGTTCCTCTCTGCATCGGGCAGCGGTGGTGCCGATTGTTGGTGTTGCTGAAGGGGGGCGGGGGAGGGAGCGGGTGGGACCACTACAGAATTATTATTTTTTAGAGCGACAGTGAGTGGGAAGAAAGGAAGGGGGAGGAGGGGGAAGGAGGGAGAAGGGGCTCTTACAGTGGATGAGGGATTAGAGGGTGGGAAATCGATCTGGGAGGGGGTTAGGGTAATGAGGGGGGGGGGGCAGCTACACTACAGAAAAAAAAGATTTTATTATTATTTTGAAAAAGATAGATAACTGGGTACCGGCAGACAGCTGCCAGTACCTAAGATGGCGGGTATTAGTTAGAAGGGAGGGATGAGGGAGGTTGGAGGGTAAGGGGGTAACCCTACACTAAGGCAAACAATAATAATAAAAAAAAATAAAGGTTTAAAAGTGCATACTGGCAGACTGTCTGCCAGTACCCAAGATGGCGGGAATTAGTTTGAAGGGAGGGATGAGGGAGGTTGGAGGGTAAGGGGGTAACCCTACACTAAGGCAAACAATAATAATAAAAAAAAATAAAGGTTTAAAAGTGCATACTGGCAGACTGTCTGCCAGTACCCAAGATGGCGGGAATTAGTTAGAAGGGAGGGATGAGGGAGGTTGGAGGGTAAGGGGGTAATCCTACACTAAGGCAAACAATAATAATAAAAATAAAATAAAAAAATAAAGGTTTAAAAGTGCATACTGGCAGACTGTCTGCCAGTACTTAAGATGGGGGTGACCATTGGGGGAGGTAAGAGAGATGTTTGAGAGAGATCAGGGAGGGATCAGCGGGTGGGAAGTGTCAGGTGGCAGTCTAACCTCTACAATAAAGCTAAAATTAACCCTACAAGCTACCTAATTAACCCCATCACTGCTGGGAATAATAAAAGTGTGGTGGGCAACTGCAATTACCAAAAAGCAATGGTAAAGCCATATATGTCTGCTATTTCTGAACAAAGGGGATCCCAGAGAAGCTTTTACAATCATTTGTGCCATGATTGTAGAAGCAGTATGTAAATAATTTCAGTGAGAAACCTAAAGTTTGTGAAAGAGTTAACTTTTTTTTATTCAATTGCATTTGCAGGTGAAATGGTGGCATGAAATATACCAAAATGGGTCTAGATCAATACTTTGTTTTGTCTACTAAACAAAAATATATCATTTTGATAGGTAAATAAATAAAAAAATAAAAACAAGGCTCTATTTCTGTTTAAATGTAGTGATGTCAAAAATGCTAAAAGTGCTCTGGTTGGGGAGGTCTTAGTCTGAACTGCCCGGTCCTTAAGGGGTTAAAGAAAATTCTAATATTTATTATTTAATTTAATTTGGGAAATAGCCAGGGTTCACACACAGCTCTCAAGAGCATTAATTTGCACTTTGTTACTCTTGTGTTAAATGCAAGTTACAGATCAAGAAACCAAACGAAATGCATTGCCTGAGCGATTTCGATCTCAGTGCCTTGTGGTTTCCATAGGACAGTGCGAAGTGTTATTGCTTCCTCCGGCTCCCCTTATATGTTCTAACGTACCCCTGGGGAGACCCTCTCACACTTGGAAAACCACTGGTCTATACAACAGAAACATAAGAGCACTACTGCCTTGCTAGAGGACTACAAAGATGTATTTGTTGGGCTTGGTAAGCTCCTATGGAATATAAAATAATTTTAAAACCTGGAGCAGCATCAGTAATTTATGCAGCGCATAAAGTACCAGTAGCCTTAAGACATAAGCTTAAAAAAGAACTACTCCGCCTCCTAGAATTGGATGTCATAGAACGTGTACATGAGCCAATAGATTGGGTTCACTCTTTACTTATTGTGGCAAAAAAAGATGGTTCATTAAGACTGCGT
The DNA here is from genome assembly GCF_027579735.1 of Bombina bombina. Taxonomy (NCBI): domain Eukaryota; kingdom Metazoa; phylum Chordata; class Amphibia; order Anura; family Bombinatoridae; genus Bombina; species Bombina bombina. The sequence goes on along the minus strand of NC_069503.1, from coordinate 1,140,747,914 downwards.
TTAGATCCAAAATAGTTTAATGCCAACATTAAAACAGAGCATTACCAGATACCGACAAGAAATTAAATTTGATTGGGTGGAAGGTTTAAAAGTCTACATTGATGACGTACTACCGAGTGAACAAAACAACGACTTGAGGAGGTGCTACAGATTTCTCAGGGAAACTGTTTGCAATGAAATAAAAGGGAGACATCATCTCAAGCAAAGATGTTAGACCTGATCCAGCTAAAGTACAGGCTATTGGGAAAATGTGATCTCCTGCTAGCAAGAAAGATTTACAGAGATGTCTGGGAATGCTGATTACTTAGGCAAATCCCTGCCTAATCAGAAGAATCTAAACATATCAGACGTTTATTGCTGAAGGAAGCTTACAGACTCAATGACACTTTACTGACTGTTACAGATGAGGAACAGGACTTGGGAATTATTATTTCAGATGATTTAAAACTTAGTAAACAATGTAGTAATGCAGCGAGTAAGGCTAGCAGAATGCTTGGATGTATTGGTAGAGGTATTTGCAGCAGAAATAGTAAGGTTCTTATGCCACTTTATAGATCATTAGTTAGGCCTCATCTTGAGTATTGTGTGCAGTTCTGGAGGCCGTATCTTCAGAAGGATTCATCTGTGCAAAGGTAGCTAACAAAATGGTACATGGTCTAAAAAATATACCAGGTAAGGCTCAATGACCTAAATATGTACAGCTTAGAGGAGAGAAGGGAAAGAGGTGATAGCAACTTTACAATATATTAAAGGGCTTAGTAAAGATGAGACAAGGGGTCATGATCTCAAGCTGAAGGACGGATTCAGGAGTATTTCTTTACAGAAAGGGTGATTGATTCATGGGGGTAGATTTAACAAAGGATTTGCTGTCGTGAATCATGTCCGTTCAACCTTGCTAGGCATCTTACATTGCACAGGCATTTCTTGTTAAATGCTTGTGCAATGCCGCCCCTGCTCACTGCCTGGCATAAGCATAAGGCTATCCTACATACTAAATAATGCCTGGCATAAGCATAAGGCTATCCTACCTACTAATTAATGCCTGGGATAAGCACAAGGCTATCCTACATACTAATTAATGCCTGGGATAAGCATAAGGCTATCCTACGTACTAATTAATGCCTTCAGTGGTATACCACAGTAACTGCATCACACACTATACTACACAGCAGCCGTATAACTCAGTAACTGCAGCATACACTATACTACACTACAGTGGTATACCACAGAAACGGCAGCATACACAATACTACACTACAGTGGTATATCACAGTAACTGCAGCATACACTATACTACACTGCAATGGTATACCACTGTAACTGCATCATACACTATACTACACTGCAATGGTATATCACAGTAACTGCAGCATATACTATACTACACTGGGGTGGTATACCACAGTAACTGCATGACACACTTTACTACACTGCAGTGGTTTACCACAGTAACTGCATCACACACTATACTACACTGCAGCATTATACCACAGTAACTGCATCACACACTATACTACACTGCAGCGGTATACCACAGTAACTGCATCACACACTATACTAAACTGCAGTGGTATACCACAGTAACTGCATCACACACTATACTACACTGCAGTGGTATACCACAGTAACTGCATCACACACTATACTACACTGCAGTGGTATACCACAGTAACTGCATCACACACTATACTACACTGCAGCGGTATACCACAGTAACCTCATCACAAGCTACACTGCAGCATTATACCACAGTAACTGCATCACACACTATACTACACTGCAGCAGTATAGCACAGTAACTGCATCACACACTACTACACTGCAGTGGAATACCACAGTAACTGCATCACACACTATACTACATTGCAGTGGTATACCACAGTAACTGCAGCATACACTATACTACACTGCAGCGGTATACCACAGTAACATCATCACAAGCTACACTGCAGTGGTATACCACAGTAACTGCATCACACACTAAACTACACTGCAGTGGTATACCACATTAACTGCATCACACACTATACTTCACTGCAGTGATATACCACAGTAACTGCATCACACACTATACTACACTGCAGCGGTATACCACAGTAACGTCATCACAAGCTACACTGCAGTGGTATACCACAGTAACTGCCTCACACACTATACTACACTGCAGTGGTATACCACAGTAACTGCATCACACACTATACTACACTGCAGTGGTATACCACAGTAACTGCATCACACACTATACTACACTGCAGTGGTATACCACAGTAACTGCATCACACACTATACTACACTGCAGTGGTATACCACAGTAACTGCATCACACACTATACTTCACTGCAGTGATATACCACAGTAACTGCATCACACACTATACTACACTGCAGCGGTATACCACAGTAACGTCATCACAAGCTACACTGCAGTGGTATACCACAGTAACTGCATCACACACTATACTACACTGCAGCGGTATACCACAGTAACGTCATCACAAGCTACACTGCAGTGGTATACCACAGTAACTGCATCACACACTATACTACACTGCAGCGGTATACCACATTAACTGCATCACACACTATACTTCACTGCAGTGATATACCACAGTAACTGCATCACACACTATACTACACTGCAGCGGTATATCACATTAACTGCATCACACACTATACTTCACTGCAGTGATATACCACAGTAATTGCATCACACACTATACTATACTGCAGTGATATACCACAGTAATTTCATCACACACTATACTTCACTGCAGTGATACACCACAGTAACTGCATCACACACTATACTACACTGCAGTGATATACCACAGTAACTGCAGCATACACTATACTACACTGCAGTGATATACCACAGTAATTGCATCACACACTATACTACACTGCAGTAATATACCACAGCAGGGACGTGCAGTCGAGGGGGCAGACTTTAGCGGCAAATACATGAAGAGATGCATTGACCAGCGCAATCTCACTCGATGTGGAGTTGCATATATATATATATATATATATATATATATATATATATATATATATATATATATATATATATATATACACAGTATAGCTATATTTTATTTTTGTTTATTAGTCTGTGTTTCTGATTCTTTCTATGTGAGTGCCTGCAAGTGTTTTTGTGTCTTTGATTCTTAGTCTGATTCTTTCTATGTGAGTATCTGTGAGCGTTTTTGTGTCTTTGAATGTGAGTGTGTCTCCTGAGTGTTTCTGTGTGTCTGAGTTTTTTGAGTGTGTAGGAATATTTCTGAGTGTCTGACATGTTTCTATGTGTATTTCTGTGTTCTGAGAGTGTGTGTATGCCTTTCAATGTTTGTGTGTGTCTTTCAATATTTGTGTGTGTCTATGAGTGTGTGTGTGTGTGTGCCTTTCAATACTTGTGTGTGTCTATAAGTGTGTGTGTGTCTATGAGTTTGTGTGTCCCTTTGAATGTTTTTGTTTGTGTGTGTCTATGAGTGTTTGTGTGTGTGTGTGTGTGTGTGTCCCTTTGAATGTTTTTGTTTGTGTGTGTCTATAAATGTGTGTGTGTTTGTGTGCCTTTGAATGTTTCTTTTTGTGTGTGTCTGAGTGTTTAAGTTCCTTTAAATGTTTTTGTCTGTGTGTGTCTATGAGTGTGTGTGTTTGTGTGTCTTTGAATGTTTCTGTTTGTGTGTGTCTAGGAGTGTGTGTGTGCCTTTTAATGTTTATATTTGTATGTGACTCAAGTATAAAACAATTAAACCTCTATCGGGTTCATATGTGTGTTTATCTGGCTCTGATACTTACCAGACACTGACCTCACCGCACATCACTTTACCACAGTTATTGAAGCACAAATTCATCCTTTTTTTTGTTTCATTTTTAGGCCCATTAAATTTAGTCAGATATTGACTTTCTGCAAGTTGCCCTCGAGACGTTATTGGATGCTGACTGCACTGATGCAGAGGTAAATGTTTCTCTCAGAGAGAATTAACTTCTCTTCTTCCTAAAGCAGATGTCGATACGTGTTCACTGTTGCCTGTAATTTATTGGTACGTCTACAAGCAGATTTACAGCACGCCACTTCGCAACTACTGCATCTCTAATGAAGCGCCTTGTGGGAAAGCCAGCTTCTTGTAAATAAAGCAAAACAACTTGTATATGTGTAGAATCTCTCTCCTTCCCAACCATTCTACAGTTACACTTTGTGTTTGGCATTTCTGCTTTGTGATCTCGGTTATGTTGGACACTGTTCTTTGATTAAAATCGTACATCAAAATGTGTTTGTTTCTGAAACATTGATCTCATGGACACAGACCCAGATTCACTAATATTATTCTTGTCACCAAGATCATTTATATATGAAGCAGGTTGTGCAGTGCTAAACAGTGATCATGCAGAAGGGTTACATTATATAACATTATATTACATAAACATATTGACTGAGAGATACAAGGTTAATAGGGAAGATTGTGAGGGACAGTCTCGTCAAAATAAAACTTTCATGATTCAGATAGAGCAGCAATTTGTTCTAATTTACTCATATTATCAATTTGTCTTTGTTCTCTTGCTATCTTTATTTGAATGTAAGCATAGGAGCCGGACCATTTTTGGTTAAGTTCCTGGGAAGCGCTTGCTGATTAGTGGCTACATTATGGGGTATATTTATTAATGTGCGAGCGGACATGATACGATGTAGCGTATCATGTCCGCCTAACATCGATAAATGCCGTCAGCATATGTAATGCCGCCCCCTGCAGATTCGTGGCCAATCGGCAGACAAGTTATGGAGCAGCAGTCTTTAGACCTGAAGGCTCGCCAGAAACAAGGGGCATAATCGACCGATAAGACACCAATCGGAAAGTGCTACCAAGGTTCTGAACCAAAAATGGGGCGGCTCTTAAGCTTACATTCTTGTTTTTTCAAATATAGATAGCAAGAGAATGAATAAAACATTGTAATAGAAGAAAATTGCTGCTCTGTCTGATACATGAAAGTTTAATTTTGACTAAACTATCCTTTTAATATGGACTAGATTGAGCTATGCAGGATGTTACTAAGGACTTGGGGGCCGATTATCTAAAGGTTTCTGAGCTGGTAAGATTCTATAAGAATGCCGCGAGTACTATTTTTTCTCTGGTGAGCGTCTATAAGAATGCTGCTAGTACTACTATTTCTATGGTGAGATTTTATAAGAATTTTGCTAGTACTACTAATTACCTGGTGAGAGTCTATAAGAATGCGGCTAGTACTACTTTATCCCTGGTGAGTGTCTACAAGAATGCTACTAGTACTACTATTTCCCTGGTGAGAGTCTATAAGAATGCTGCTAGTACTACTTTTTCCCTAGTGAGAGTCTATAAGAATGCTGCTAGTACTACTATTTCCCTGGTGAGAGTCTATAAGAATGCTGCCAGTACTACTATTTCCCTGGTGAGAGTCTATAAGAATGCTGCTAGTACTACTATTTCCCTGGTTTGAGTCTATAAGAATGCTGCTAGTATTACTATTTCCCTGGTGAGAGTCTATACGAATGCTGCTAGTACTTCTATTTCCCTGGTGAGTGTCCATAAGAATGCTGCTAGTACTACTATTTCCCTAGTGAGTGTCTACAAGAATGCTACTAGTACTACTATTTCCCTGGTGAGAGTCTATAAGAATGCTGCTAGTACTACTTTTTCCCTAGTGAGAGTCTATAAGAATGCTGCTAGTACTACTATTTCCCTGGTGAGAGTCTATAAGAATGCTGCCAGTACTACTATTTCCCTGGTGAGAGTCTATAAGAATGCTGCTAGTACTACTATTTCCCTGGTTTGAGTCTATAAGAATGCTGCTAGTATTACTATTTCCCTGGTGAGAGTCTATACGAATGCTGCTAGTACTTCTATTTCCCTGGTGAGTGTCCATAAGAATGCTGCTAGTACTACTATTTCCCTGATGAGTGTCTATAATAATGCTGCTAGTACTACTATTTCCCTGGTGAATGTCTATAATAATGCTGCTAGTACTACTATTTCCCTGGTGAGAGTCTATAAGAATGCTGCTAGTACTACTATTTCTCTGGTGAGAGTCTATAAGAATGCTGCTAGTACTACTATTTCCCTGGTAAGAGTCTCTAAGAATGCTGCTAGTACTAATTTTTCCATGGTGAGTGACTATAAGAATGCTGCTAGTACTACTTTTCCCTGGTGAGAGTCTATAAGAATGCTGCTAGTACTACTATTCCCTGGTGAGAGTCTATAAGAATGCTGCTAGTACTACTATTTCCCTGGTGAGAGTCTATAAGAATGCTGCTAGTACTACTATTTCCCTGGTGAGAGTCTATAAGAATGCTGCTAGTACTACTATTTCCCTGGTGAGAGTCTATAAGAATGCTGCTAGTACTACTATTTCCCTGGTGAGAGTCTATAAGAATGCTGCTAGTACTAATATTCCCTGGTGAGAGTCTATAAGAATGCTGCTAGTACTACATTTTCCCTGGTGAGTGTCTATAAGAATGCTGCTAGTACTACTATTTCCCTGGTGAGAGTCTATAAGAATGGTGCTAGTACTACTATTTCCCTGGTGAGAGTCTATAAGAATGCTGCTAGTACTACTATTTCCCTGGTGAGAGTCTATAAGATTGCTGCCAGTACTACTATTTCCCTGGTGAGTGTCTATAAGAATGCTGCTGACTTTAGTCCCCTCACCTGACAGCGCTGGATGAGCGCTCCTTATTGCAAGCGAACCGGGTTCTCCGGTAGTGGCAGGGAGCCCCTGTGGAGACCTAGGAATACCCAGCGAGGCCGGAGCAGAGCCATCTTTGCTGCCGTCGCAGCATTCCGACATACGGCAGACTCTGGGGAGGTGAATAGTTGAATGGCTGACAGCGGCCACTTACCGGGAGGCTCACTTCTTCTATCCCGGACGTCCTTGTGTTGAGCCGACAGGAACAGATTGCCTGGACACGGCACAGTGATCGGTGGGGCTGGAGCTTTTTGGCGCGAAGACGCCAGACACCATTTTGACCCCTGAGCCAAGCGCCGGGTTGGCGGGGAGAGAGTCAAGCAGCAGGTTCCGCTGAATGGACTGATTAAGTTACCCTGCATGTTGAGGTGAGAGTGGGGGAACTGGCAGCACTTTGCCCTTTCTAAAATAAAAAGGTATTGTGATCCACAGCCACAAGTGGGGTGCAATCTGGCAAGGGAATTAACACATTGAGGCAGGAACTGCATAAACTGCTCTGGCTATTTAGAGCCTCAGGATATCAGGGCTGCACCTTCCCTTATTAGGAGATCTCAGGGATTACGGTCCCCTTTGCACAGTGGCTTCTGCTAAACTTATATAAGTGATCACACTTTAACCCCTAAGGGAACGGTTGCTGACAGTTATACCTACAGCTTCAGGTCTTGTTTACAGTCCACACTCTAGCTACAAGGATCAAGGATAACCTGCTCTGGCGTGGGTATAGTCACTTGGTAAACAAGCTTTTTATAACAACCCCCATACTTTCTCTGCATTATACCATTTTCATCAACGCTGTCTTTCTTTTTCTGGGGCACACTAACAAGCAAGCTTATAGGGACACATGAAAGTTGATAAATATTTTCAAAGACTTTCGCCTACTATTCCTGTCACCATGAGCCAGAGGGGGGAGGCCTTAGACAAAAAGCAAAAAAAGTCCGCTGAAATGCACCATGAGCAGCAGGTTGCGGGTGATTCTGCGATCCAAGCTGCTGACCAAACCTCCCTTTTACAAGAACTCAAAGCCTTTTTTCTCCCTAAAATGGAATCCTTACAATCAGGGGTGGATACCCTAACGTCTGAGGTGCGTCAATTCTCCTCCAGACTTAACTCGGCGGAGATGCGCATTTCTGACGTGGAAGACAGACAGAATAGTCAGGGAGTTACTCTTAAGCAACTAGTCAAACAAAACCAATTGCTCCAGGACCGAGTTGAGGACCTGGAGAATAGAAGTAGACGGAATAATCTCCGTATAATCGGCATTCCAGAATCTGTTAAGGGGAAAGACCTCCTGGAATTTACTGCATTGACCTTCCCACGGATGTTGGGGATCCCCTCTGACATTCTTCCTATCGATGTTGAAAGAGCCCACCGGATCGGCCCAGAACGCACACTTGAACACCTAAAGTCCAGGCCTAGACAGGTTATCTTCAAATGTTTAAATTTTCAAGAAAAGCTCAAGATACTCCGCGCCTACAGAGCCTGCAAGGAAGTCCGCTTTGAAGGTTCACGTCTTTTGCTTTTTCAGGACTTTTTCCTGGAAGTCTCCAAGCAGAGAAAGGATTTTGCCCCTCTTTGTTCCCGGCTACACAAGCAGGGCCGTCAAGTGGCTCTACTTTACCCGGCTAAATTGCGCCTACAGACACCCCATGGAGTCAAATTTTTCCATACTCCACAGGCGCTCCAGAGCTATCTCGCAACGGAAAACCACCAACCCCCGACATGATTGAATACCTGGACTATCAGTCCGTAGAACATCACCTGTCAAATAGAAATAAATATAGATGGAGGTCCTTCACCTTTGTACTCAAAATTCACCTCCTGCCTCCTGGTTTTGCTGCAGGGAATGGAGTACATTTGTTGGGGTCATACAGCTCTGGAGCAGGGGACTGTTTAGGAGCCACCCGCTCCTCTCCTACTTGGACTTTCAACTCAAGATGAGTATACTGTTTAAAGTTGTACAAATTGTTATTGCAACCCTTTTGTTAACTTTCTTGTTTACAGGTTCTCTCTCTGGGTGTGTTTTGGGCTTCTCGGGGAGGCGGACGCATATGTCCCTTTGTTCCCTTCGGGCTGGCCGTGGTCGGCCCTGGGGGGGCAAATTTCAATGTCAAACCCCTTTTGAGGTTTTGCTGCTCGGCAGTAGACTAGGGGCGCTTGCCTTCCCTTTGAACCCCCTGAAACTTTTCTTGGACTGGATGTGCTCTACTGTGTTAAATACCCTGAATAGCTGTGGCCTCCCCTTTGTCTACCAGCTCAAGCGGTCTCTTGTTTCTGGGGGGTTCAGGGTAATCAAGGAATATGCTGGTATCACCTGCCTGTTTTCATTATTATTTTTACTGTTATTGTTTTTGTTGTTTGCACAAGTTATTGTGTTGGTTCTTTTGCTAACCCTTTTGTCCACAGGTATCATCCATTGCCATAATATGGGCTTCTTGGAGGGGCGGAGCTATGTGTCTTTTTGTCCTCCTCGGGCTGGCCACGGTCAGTTCTGGGGGGGCAAATTTTATGCTATTCATTACAAGGTGCAGTATGACACAAAAATGGCAGCGGCCGCCTCTCCATTGAATCCTCTGAAACTTCTGCTGAACTGGTTAAAGTTTTCTGTAATTTTGATATGTATGTATTTGCTAAGTTGTTACAAGTTCAGTGGGTGTCTGTTCATATATATTCTCCAAATCGGGCAGTTTTCTTGCTTTAGACGGGACACCCTCATCAGCAAATCTATTAATTATGCATACCCGATGTTTATGTTTAGGCTGTTTTTGATTTTTCTCTTTTTTATCAGGGCTAAGTGTTTTTACCTCCCACAGCTACTAATGTTAACACTCAGCGGCCGCCATGTTTATACAAGCTTGTCCTCAGAGAGTGGGTTCTGTGTTTTACCTTATTCTTCACGTATGTGTTGGTTCTGTGTTTTTATATATATATATATATATATATATATATATATTTTTTTTTTTTTTTCTTCTCTCTTTTGCTCTCCCCCTGGGTCTCCTCTGGTACATAAGGGGCTTCTGTGATTTTGGATGTCTTTGAAATTTACTACATGGAATGTGGGGGGTATTAACTCCCCCATAAAGCGCAAAGCCATACTCACCCTTTTAAGACGTCAGGGGACTGATGTTGCGTTTTTACAAGAAACGCACTTGACTGATGTAGAACATCTTAAGCTTAGATCAGATTGGGTGGGACACGTGGAATTTTTATCTCACACCAGCGCTAGAAGAGGTTTGGCCATTGTTTTCGGCAAACGTTTATGCACACATATTAAACACATACAAACTGATGGAGAGGGGAGATTTATGCTGGTGCAGGTGCAGATTAACTCCTCTGATTATACGCTATGCAATATCTACGCCCCTAACCATAGATCATTAGACTTTTGGGATGCTTTGACGAAATTTCTTCTGCCCCATATGGGCGAGAACTTAATACTCGGAGGTGACTTTAACCTCACTCCCTCGCATACTTTAGATAGGATGTGGCTGGAGGCTCCAATGAATAGGGACCCTAAGATTTATTACAAAGCTAGATATTTTTAATATGCTTGAATCGAGCTTGGATGTATGCGATATTTGGAGGTTGCTGCACCCAGAGGGCAAAGATTTTACCTGTCTTTCCAGAGCCAAGTCCACTTTGTCCAGAATTGACCTTTTTTTAATACCTTACTCACTGACTAACAAAGTGCAGATGTGCCGTATACGTGATATTGTTCTATCTGACCATGCCCCAATTGAGTTAGTTATAGGGACTAGAGGACCCCACCCCAACAGAAATATCCTGAGATTCCCTTCACATTTAATGACATCCACAAATTTTGCTAAGTTTTTAACACAGTCCTGGACAGATTACTATTCTGATAATATATCTCACTTAGATAATCCCCAACTGTTTTGGGAGGCAGCCAAGGTGGTGCTCTCTGGCTCCGTTATTTCTTACACTTCCAATATCAAACATAGAATACAACAGAGACATAAAGACCTTAGTAAGAAACTGGGACAAGCTTATCTGGCTTTTTGCCAATCTAAATTGCGGGACTCGTATGATGCGTATGTCGCGGCAAAGTCTGATTTTGATACCTTTATGGGGCAATAGGCTGCCTCTGGTTTATTACGTACGGCCAGTAAATATCACTGCTTTGGGGCCAGATCCGGAAAGCTTCTGGCCGCTCTCACAAAACCAAAGACTGCTCGATATAATGTAGTGGCGCTGAGGTTTCGTGGTAAGACTTTTCAGACACCTGACGAAATAGCCAAGTGTTTTGCAGACTATTATTCCCAACTGTACATTAGACAACAGAGAGGATCTCTCGAGTCACAGAATTCCTTTTGGGACTCCATTAATCTTCCTCAACTGACAGAGGAGCAAATAGACCTTCTGAATGCCCGGATAGCCCCAGTCGAGGTCACGCTTATTTTACAATCTCTTTCGTTGGGCAAGGCGGCTGGTCCAGACGGACTGCCGGCCGAATTCTATCGGATTCTCCACCCGCACATTACACCGACTTTAACCAAACTATATAACACTTACTTCCTAGAAAATGTGATACCCTCGCAACATTTTACCGCTGCTCACATCACTCTTATACCTAAATCAGGGAAGGATCCTTCCATGCCAGAGTCATACCGCCCGATCTCCCTACTAAACACTGACTATAAGATTTTCACGAAATTACTGGCCAACAGACTGAAGACCATACTCCCATCCCTATTACACCCTGATCAGACAGGTTTCGTATTTAAACGTTCTTCTGTTGTGAATTTACGCAGGGTACTGCATGTGATCAATCACTACTGGACAAGAGAGACAGGGGGTGGGGTGACGGATAGACCGGAGGCCTTTCTGCTCTCCCTTGATGCAGAAAAGGCTTTCGACAGAGTGGACTGGACGCATCTAACCAACACTATGACGAAATTTAACTTCGGAGGCCCCTTTCTCAATATTATCCACAAAATTTACAAATCCCCGACGGCTAGAATACTGACTAATGGACTGTTTTCTCCTGACTTCACCCTTCAGAGAGGAACTAGGCAGGGATGTCCTCTTTTCCCCCTACTATTCGACCTGGCACTGGAGTCTTTGGCAATTAAGCTCAGGCAAATCTTCCCTGGAGTGATGATCCAGGGTGTTCCCCTGCATCTGGCATTGTATGCCGATGACATGCTCTTGTTTGTAGAATCTCCAGCTTTATATATACCTCGCATATTACAGACTATCTCTGACTTTGGTAGTTTTTCGGGGTATAAAATAAACACCGCCAAATCGGAAATACTATGGCTACATAAACACTCGGATTCTTCCCACAAATACCCGTTCAAGGTGATGGCTAACTCTCTCACATATCTGGGTATCCAGCTACATAATAATCCACAGAAGATCTATGACTTTAACGTCACGGATAGATGTAGGGCACTATCTGCCCAGCTTCAAAGCTGGGTTGACTTGCCTTTGGGATTGTCGGGGCGAATTAATCTGGTGAAGATGACGATCCTACCTAAGATATTGTACCCTTTATTGATGCTGCCTTTTCTTATGACAAAAAGGGACCTGGCTCTGCTTTCCAGAGCGATAAACAATTTCATCTGGAGGGGGAAAAAACCCCGTATAGCAGCTGACAAACTTAGTCAACCCTACCTTAGTGGAGGCCTAGGCCTTCCTAATCTAAAACTTTATAATTGGGCTGCATTGGCGAGATTAGTTACAGACTGGCAGCTCAACACAGCCCACTTTTATGAGCCACTATTAGAGAAAGCAATGTGTGCTCCCTTGGCCTTGGCATATCTGCCTTACACAACACTGAAAGATGCCCCAGCACACATTAGTAATAATCCCCTGTACAGAGACTCCTTGAGAGCGTGGAACTTAATTAATAAATATATGGGTATCACTCGCCCGTCACCTAGGTTTATTCCCCTTATTGGTAACCAAGATTTTCCAGCGGGTAATGAGTGTGAACCTTTTCGTATCTGGGGTTCCGTGGGGATAAAAACTGTGGGCGACCTCTTAGACCCTTTGCTATAATCCATTAGATCTTTTCAAGACATTAGAGACAGATTTCAGATCCCACACAAACACTTCTACGCATATTTACAGGCTAGACACTATATCTTTGAGCTCCAGAGAAGTGACCCCAAATTCTGGGATATCTCACCCTTTGCTGTCTCACACACATTGTTTAGGATAGGGGTCTTCGCTATCTCCAATTTTTATAGGGGCTTGCTGAGATGTAGAGAGGGGGCGATGCAAGCACAAATACTAGATAAACTGAGGACTGATATTTCCCCACAACTTACTCTACAAGATCTGAGGAAACGTCTGGAGCTAGCTAGAGCAGCTACTCTAGCGATACCGTTAAGGGAGGCACAGATCAGGCTATTACACAGGGATTACATTACCCCCAATAGGTTATCTAAATGGAACACAGGTTACCCTAATAGATGTGTCAAATGTAGGGAGGATTCCCCATCTTTTGGACATTACCTCTTCACCTGTCCATTGATTAGACGTTTTTGGGGTCGCTTCCAGTACTGGGTCCAAACAAGCTTTCATATACCCATCACCATAGACATCGGCAAGGTATATCTTTTTCAGTGGGAAAACACATATAAGAATCTACATAAATTACTGACACTTTGTATCTTGCTGGCAAGGCGATGTATATTAACTAGATGGATCCATAGACAACCCCCTTCTATTGCGCAATTTAAACGTTGCCTACTAAAACAAATGTTTGTTGAGCAGTATGATGTTAAAACAGATACAGAGCGAAGGCTGATTCACTTTTTAAAAAAGTGGCGACCCTTGATTATTACTTTGACACCATCACTGCAACAACAGATTCTCAGACCATTTCGGCAGCATGAGGTTATGCTGACAGCCATACTAAGAGGGGAATGGCAAAGTTTGAGTGACTCTACGGAGTCCCGAGATGGGGTTGGTGCTTTTGAGGAGATGCTCTTCTGAGCCTCGGGGGTGAGGGGGAGGGGGCATGCCTTTTTTTTTTTTTTTTTTTTTTTTTTCTTCTCATCCTTTCTTTCTTCCTCTTCTTGTGTGTGTGTTGGGTGGGGTTGTGGGTGTTATGTTAATGTTTGATGTTGATAAATAAGGGAGGCGGGATGAGCACTGACTTCTTATAAACAATGGGACTATACTTTATCATTCTCCTCTTGGGGGAGGACTATGGGGCCTGCATTGTTAATGGCACTTTGGAACACTGTCACACGGAATTTAATTAATGGACTTTTGTAGGGCCCTACGCATTCTCTTGTTGGATTGTATTCTGTTCCCAGTGGTCTGCGCACCACAGAATCACGTTATATGATTTGTATTTGTCATGTGTTCATTGTGTCTCTTTTCAATAAAAATAATAAAAAAAAAAAAGAATGCTGCTAGTACTACTATTTCCCTGGTGAGAGTCTATAAGAATGCTGTTAGTATTACTATTTCCCTGGTGAGAGTCTATCAGAATGTTGCTAGTACTAATTTTTCCATGGGGAGTGTCTATAAGAATGCTGCTAGTACTACTATTTCCCTGGTGAGATTCAATAACAATGCTGCTAGTACTACTATTTCCCTGGTGAGATTCAATAACAATGCTGCTAGTACTAATTTTTCCCTGGTGAGTGTCTATAAGAATGCTGCTAGCACTACTATTTCCCTGGTGAGAGTCTATAAGAATGCTGCTAGTACTACTATTCCCTGGTGAAATTCTATAAGAATGCTGCCAGTACTACTATTTCCCTGGTGAGAGTCTATAAGAATGCTACTAGTACTACTATCTCCCTGGTGAGAGTCTATAAGAATGCTGCTAGCACTACTATTTCCCTGGTGAGAGTCTATAAGAATGCTGCTAGTACTACTATTCCCTGGTGAAATTCTATAAGAATGCTGCCAGTACTACTATTTCCCTGGTGAGTGTCTATAAGAATGCTGCCAGTACTAGTTTTTCCCTGGTGAGTGTCTATAAGAATGCTGCTAGTACTAATTTTTCCACGGTGAGTGTCTATAAGAATGCTGATAGTACTAATTTTCCCATGGTGAGTGTCTATAAGAATGCTGCTAGTACTAATTTTTCCCTGGTGAGAATCTATAAGAATGCTGCTAGTACTACTATTTCCCTGGTGAGAGTCTATAAAATGCTGCTAGTAATACTATTTCCCTGGTGAGTGTCTATGAGAATGCTGCTAGTACTACTATTTCCCTGGTGAGAGTCTATAAAATGCTGCTAGTAATACTATTTCCCTGGTGAGTGTCTATAAGAATGCTGCTAGTACTACTATTTCCCTGGTGAGAGTCTATAAGAATGCTGCTAGTACTACTATTTCCCTGGTGAGAGTCTATAAGAATGCTGCTAGTACTACTATTTCCCTGGTGAGAGTCTATAAGAATGCTACTAGTACTACTATTTCCCTGGTGAGAGTCTATAAGAATGCTGCTAGCACTACTAGTTCCCTGGTGAGAGTCTATAAGAATGCTGCTAGTACTACTATTTCCCTGGTGAGTTTCTATAAGAATGCTGCTAGTACTAATTTTTCCCTGGTGAGTGTCTATAAGAATGCTGCTAGTATTACTATTTTGGTGAGAGTCTATAAGAATGCTGCTAGTACTACTATTTCCCTGGTGAGAGTCTATAAGAATGCTGCTAGTATTACTATTTTGGTGAGAGTCTATAAGAATGCTGCTAGTACTACTATATCCCTGGTGAGAGTCTATAAGAATGCTGCTAGTATTACTATTTTGGTGAGAGTCTATAAGAATGCTGCTAGTACTACTATTTCCCCGGTGAGAGTCTATAAGAATGCTGCCAGTACTTCTATTTCCCTGGTGAGAGTCTATAAGAATGCTGCTAGTATTACTATTTTGGTGAGAGTCTATAAGAATGCTGCTAGTATTACTATTTTGGTGAGAGTCTATAAGAATGCTGCTAGTATTACTATTTTGGTGAGAGTCTATAAGAATGCTGCTAGTACTACTATTTCCCTGGTGAGAGTCTATAAGAATGCTGCTAGTACTACTATTTCCCTGGTGAGTATCTATAAGAATGCTGCTAGTACTACTATTTCCCTGGTGAGAGTCTATAAGAATGCTGCTAGTACTACAATTTCCCTGGTGAGAGTCTATAAGAATGCTGCTAGTACTACTATTTCCCTGGTGAGAGTCTATAAGAATGCTGCTAGTACTACTATTTCCCTGGTGAGAGTCTATAAGAATGCTGCTAGTACTACTAGTTCCCTGGTGAAGTCTATAAGAATGCTGCTAGTACTACATTTCCCTGGTGAGAGTCTATAAGAATGCTGCTAGTACTACTATTTCCCTGGTGAGTTCTATAAAAATGCTGCTAGTACTAATTTTTCCCTGGTGAGTGTCTATAAGAATGCTGCTAGTATTACTATTTTGGAGAGTCTATAAGAATGCTGCTAGTACTACTATTTCCCTGGTGAGAGTCTATAAGAATGCTGCTAGATTACTATTTTGGTGAGAGTCTATAAGAATGCTGCTAGTACTACTATTTCCCTGGTGAGAGTCTATAAGAATGCTGCCAGTACTTCTATTTCCCTGGTGAGAGTCTATAAGAATGCTGCTAGTATTACTATTTTGGTGAGAGTCTATAAGAATGCTGCTAGTATTACTATTTTGGTGAGAGTCTATAAGAATGCTGCTAGTATTACTATTTTGGTGAGAGTCTATAATAATGCTGCTAGTATTACTATTTTGGTGAGAGTCTATAAGAATGCTGCTAGTATTACTATTTTGGTGAGAGTCTATAAGAATGCAGCTAGTACTACTATTTCCCTGGTGAGAGTCTATAAGAATGCTGCCAGTACTTCTATTTCCCTGGTGAGAGTCTATAAGAATGCTGCTAGTACTACTATTTCCCTGGTGAGAGTCAATAATAATGCTGCTAGTATTACTATTTTGGCGAGTGTCTATAAGAATGCTGCTAGTATTACTATTTTGGTGAGAGTCTATAAGAATGCTGCTAGTATTACTATTTTGGTGAGAGTCTATAAGAATGCTGCTAGTATTACTATTTTGATGAGAGTCTATAAGAATGCTGCTAGTACTTCTATATCCCTGGTGGAATTCTATAAAGACACTTTTTACCCTGAAAACAGGGTGTCCCGCTAAGGGGCGTATACTGTATTTTCGTATGGGAAGGAGATGCAGACATTACAAAAGTGCACAGTCAAAATCTTAATTTAAAAATTATACAAAATGAATAATTGAACCATTTACATAAAAATATGCAGGAAATGTCTTGTTAAGGTGCATCAAAAATAATAACAAAATTGTTCACCAAAAATCTAATTTTTATCAGAAATGTAAAATTTGTGTGTAAATTATACAGCAATAAATCGTATTAAGTGTAAACTGTAATTTAAGTAATCTGGATGAGCAACAAACACATGAAATTTGTACTTATAAGTACAACATACAAAGCATAATTGTTTTTTTTGTAAAATGGGCTGAACTTGAGCTTCCATGAGCGTGTATGAAAATTTCTCTCAAATCCTCTAAACCACTGGTTTTCAAATTCGTCCTCAGACCTCGCTAACAGGATACATTGTGAGGATATCTGAACTGGAGCACAGGTGAAATAATCAGCTGATTAGTAACCATGGTTACTTTACCTGCTCTCATCCAAGCTAATCCTGAAAACCTAGCCTGTTGGGGAGGCCTGAGGGCAGGTCTTCAAAACCAGTGTTCTAAACATTTCTACCCTACAGTGCTCACTGTTTTTTTTTTCACAAATGAAAAAGTGGCCTCATATCAGGGGCTTGGTGTGTTTGCTAAACACCCCATATCAGGGGCTTGGTGTGTTTGCTAATCACCCCATATCAAGGGCTTGGTGTGTTTGCTAAACACCCTGTGTTTGCTAATCACCCCATATCAGGGGCTTGGTGTGTTTGCTAATCACCCCATATCAGGAGCTTGGTGTGTTTGCTAATCTCCCCATATCAGGGGCTTGGTGTGTTTGCTAATCACCCCATATCAGGGGCTTGGTGTGTTTGCTAATCTCCCCATATCAGGGGCTTGTTGTTTTTGCTAATCACCCCATATCAGGAGCTTGGTGTGTTTGCTAATCACCCCATATCAGGAGCTTGGTGTGTTTGCTAATCACCTCATATCAGGAGCTTGATGTGTTTGCTAAACACCTCATATCAGGAGCTTGGTGTGTTTGCTAATCACCTCATATCAGGAGCTTGGTGTGTTTGCTAATCACCTCATATCAGGGGCTTGGTGTGTTTGGCTAATCACCCCCATATCAGGGGCTTGGTGTGTTTGCTAAACACCCCATATCAGGGGCTTGGTGTGTTTGCTAATCACCCCATATCAGGAGCTTGGTGTGTTTGCTAATCACCTCATATCAGGAGCTTGGTGTGTTTGCTAATCTCCCCATATCAGGGGCTTGGTGTGTTTGCTAATCACCCCATATCAGGGGCTTGGTGTGTTTGCTAATCATCAAATATCAGGGGCTTGGTGTGTTTGCTAATCACCCCCATATCAGGGGCTTGGTGTGTTTGCTAATCACCCCATATCAGTGGCTTGGTGTGTTTTTTCTAATCACCCCATATCAGCGGGCTTGGTGTGTTTGCTAATCACCCCATATCAGGGGCTTGGTGTGTTTTGCTAATCACCCCATATCAGGGGCTTGGTGTGTTTGCTAATCACCCCATATCAGGGGCTTGGTGTGTTTGCTAATCACCCCATATCAGGAGCTTGGTGTGGTTGCTAATTCAACTCATATCAGGAGCTTGGTGTGTTTTGCTAAACACCCCATATCAGGAGCTTGATGTGTTTGCTAAACACTGCAAATCAGGGGCTTGGTGTTGTTTGATAAACACCTCATATAAGGGGCTTGGTGTGGTTGCTAATCACCTTATATCAGGGGCTTGGTGTGGTTGCTAAACACCCCATATCAGGGGCTTGGTGTGGTTGCTAAACACTCCAATATCATGGACTTGATGTGGTTGCTAAACACCCCATAATTAGTGGCTTGGTGTGGTTGCCAAACTCCCCATATCAGGGGGCTTGGTTTGGTTGCTAAACACCCCATATCAGGGGCTTGGTGTGGTTGCTAAACACCCATATCAGGGGCTTGGTGTGGTTGCTAAACACCCATATCAGGGGCTTGGTGTGGTTGCTAAACACCCCATATTAGAGGCTTGGTGTGGTTGCTAAACACCTCATATCAGGGTTTGGAATAGTTGCTAAACACCTCATATCAGGGGTTTGGTGTGGTTGCTAAACACCCCATATCAGTGACTTGGTGTGGTTGCTAAACACCCCATATCAGTGACTTGGTGTGGTTGCTAAACACCTCATATAAGGGGCTTGGTGTGGTTGCTAAAACACCTTATATCAGGGGCTTGGTTTGGGTGCCTAACGCCCTATAACAGTGGCTTGGAGTGGTTGCTTAACACCACATATCAGGGGGCTCTTTTTGGTTGCTAAACACCCCATATAAGGGGCTTGGTGTGGTTGCTAAACACCTTAATATCAGAGGCTTGGTTTGGGTGCTTAACGCCCCACAACAGGGGCTTGGAGCGGTTGCTTAACACCCCATATCAGGGGGCTCTTTTTGGTTGCTAAACACCCCATATAAGGGGTTTGTTGTGGTTGCAAAGCATCCTATATATCAAGCATATCAGCTGCTATAAATTTACTAGGTAGACCATTTTTTTGCATGGTTTTTGCTCTAACAGGAAGAGGAGGGAGGTACATGGGGACCAAATAGGAATTTAAATGAGGAAACCAGGACAAACTATTAGAACATGTTAATGGGCACTAGGTTTCTATAGGTTTCTAGGTGAGTGAGTGGAAGTAGCTTGAGGTTGGGGTTAGATGATTTAAAATAAAGATTACAATCTGTTGAGCAAATAGTGGGGAAATGAGCATTAATAAGAATGGAAGTAAAATGATGTCAAGGGCAAAGAAGGGGGAGGCCAGTTTGTGCTGTAATGAGAGGCACAGAGAGAATGTGTGAGAGCCAGGTAGCAACACTATGCCAATACTCCAGGAGGGTGGGAATTCCAGTCACTTGATATGCCCTGCTATACGCTTCATTGGGTATCTAGCTGCACAATACGGTTAATCCATAGTCTACAGCGTACATGCCAGCTGAAACCAGGTCCAATCATTATTCTAAACTGAGGTTCAACTTTACTTCATTCAAACGAAGAGCTTGTAACATAGTTGGTTTAGTGCTAGATACAGTAGAATTGCACAATACAAAGGCAATAGCGCCTACTCTAAATTTAAAAATGTGATGAAGATTTCAAAACTCCTTTAAATGTCACTGTCCCTGTATCAAGTGACAGACATCAGCCAATCACAGTTTCATACACATATACCCTGATGAACGTTTGCACATGCTCAGTAGTAGTGCCTCAGAAAGTGTGATTCCAATGTTCTGCACATCAGCACAATATGTTCTATGTATTTATAAATAGATAATCCTATATATATATATATCTATACACTCATCTATATATATAGGTATAGATATATATTGTACAAAAGAAACATCAGATATATGTAGAAATAATTATTTATGAATAAATAGAACATATTCTGTAATGTTAAGAACACAAATGTAAACTGTTCATATTTTCATGTTGGGGTTAGCGAACTGGAGAATATAGGATCAGGTTTGCGCGAGAATAGGATGTTTTTATTTTTCCCCACTATTTAATCCATTAACTTCAATGAGGGAATACGTAAACGCGCATGCTATATTCTAAGTTTGGCTGTTTGTGCTCGTCAGGTTAGCGCATCAGCAAAAACAGTTTACTTTCATATAATAATGCGAGCGCTAACGTAATGACGAGCACAAAAAGCTTACTTCTAGTGCAATTAAATAGACAGTCTAGTCAAAATTAAACTTTCAGGACTCAGATAGGACCTGCAACTTTAAACAACTTTCCAATTGAATGTTATCATTAAATTTGCTTTGTTCCCTTGGTGGAATTTTTGAAAAGCTAAACCTAGCTAGGCTCAAACTGGTTCTGAACCGTTGAAACCCGCCTCTTAGCTCAGAGCATTTTGAAAGTATTTCACAGTTAGACAGTACTAGCTTATGTGTGTCATGTAGATACAAAATATGCTCGCTCCCATGTAGTTATGTAGGAGTCTGCACTGATTGGCTAAACTGCATGTCTGTCAAAAGCACTGAGATAAGGGGCAGTCTGCAGAGGCTTAGATGCAAGGTAATCACAGAGGTAAAACATATATTAATATAACTGTTGTTTTTGCAAAACTGGGGAGATGGGTAATCAAGGGATTATCTATCTTTTAAAACAATAACAATTCTGGTGTAGACTATCCCTTTAACGCTT
>NC_069503.1:1140654359-1140721859 GCF_027579735.1 Bombina bombina | reverse complement strand
CGAAATCCGAATGAATCTGAAACAAATTCATTCAAATTTTTCCGAACTTGAATCGATTCGAAAAAATCTGAATCAAAACAAATTTTTCGATCATGCACAAGTCTAGTTGTTAAAAGGAGAGTTCTGAAGACTGTATCTACAGATGGGGTATAAACTAGAATCTGTACAAAGGAGGCTACTAATCTGGTACATGGTCTAATAATTAACTTACAAGGAGGTGACAGGAGCCTTCATATTTAATCAGGTATTTCATTAAGCTGAGGATCAAAGCAGTTTTCACAAAAAAAGCAACAGCAGAAAAAAGAGGTCCTGATCTGAAGATGGAAGGTGGCAGGTATAGGACTAACTTGTGCACCATGTCGCAGAAAGTGTGGTTGATTTGTGGAATAGATGTCCAGTAGAGGGCGGTAGACATATCCTACACAGGGAATACAATAATTACTAGTATATACACATCGCTTATAATGTGTTTAAGTTTCACAAGGAACAATGTACAGACCTGATGAGCCTTTATTTTTAGCTACAATCAAAATGTAGGTATTTGTGTTTTAGTAGTCAAGAACTGTGAAAGCCCTACATGCTGGCACTGAAGTAGTATATTTATCAATTATCCAAATAATTGGCAAGTCAGAGAGGAATGATCAGAAGATGTGAGCTATATTTTATGAAAAGTGCAACATTTGTATCACAAAGTATTATGTGATTAATAACATCTTAATACTAAGTTAACAGTAATTATATAGTGCATAGGCTACTCTTCTGGCCATATGCCCTCTGGCTATAAGCTTAACACTACCCACACCCTACTGTACAGACCACTACCCACACCCTACTGTACAGACCACTACCCACTCCCTACTGTACAGACCACTACCCACTCCCTACTGTAGCAGACCACTACCCACACCCTACTGTACAGAATACCCACACCCTACTGTACAGACCACTAGACTAAATCTGGAGGATGATTTTACATTCCTTAAACTGTTATTTGACTTTTCCGCCTTCCTGTGCTGTTAAAGACTTACCCATCCCTGGCCAAAACCATCAGCCATAAATTAAACAAAATAGCCAAAACCACCTAGACTCACAACTGGATATCAAACAAATGGTGACACCTGTGATATCCACTTGATCTGGTCCCCACTTCCATATCTGGGCTTGACAAATACCAGGACTCAGGGCTCCATGACTACCAGAATGTTATGCTTTACACCTCGTTATTCCGATTATTCTACATACAGCTGTATACAAAAAAGTTTTGCCTGATATAAACTAATTTACAGAAAACTGCATATATCTTGAGATTTACAGGTTTTGGGGATTTTGTTTTCAAAGTTAAATTTTTCTACACAGTAAGCATGGCCATAACCATTATGATACCACAGAGCATCTGCTTACTTACTCATTCATGGGAAAACTGAAATTGCAGAGACATCCGTTTTTAAGATAAATTGGAACAGTGTTTGCATGAAGCCCCATACTCAGGTATCTAAGAGTTGGGATGAGATTCTAGTACAAAATGTACAAGGAGACAATATCTGTTATGTCAGTTTGGTGGCATTTTTGCATTTAGGTTAAAGCAATAATTAACTGAATGTCAGATGGCGCTAAAAACATTTTACTTAGCCCATTCTGGCATCCAAAATGGTAGTAGAAGGTAAACCCACAACAGCAATTCCACCTGTAATTTTGTGGCACAGAAAACATTACTTTAGCTCACTGAACCCATAGTGAAATTACAACTGATATAATGGCAGCCCCAGTATTGCCATCTCGTATTCCAGATGAAAACTGCACATTTTTTGTCTTTGTTTCTTTTCCACAACTATATTACTGAACATTTTATACCCAGTTTCCTCTCTGTCCACTCCTTACATTTACATGATTTCATTTTGTATAAAGAAAGGTGAAAACGCAGCATAGATCAGGCTGCATTAATTCTCTTTCATCCCTTGTGTTTTTAGTGCACTTTTTATGCATAACGAATTAAAGGAAACGGTACTCGCTTTATTAAACATTCAATAGATGCCCTGGTGTGAGGCACGGAGCACTGGTCCATCTGGAGGAAGCTCTCATTAGAGAGTAGAAATGCTTAAGACGTCAGAATGATTTTCATGCAGCCGTACGAGCAGCAGAAATTGCTCATCCTCAGATAGCAGATAATAATTTCAAACACACTGAGCCGGAACGTTTGGCCCAACACTGGCCCTGAAGGCAGATCTCACTGTTTTATTTGCACCAAACCACTTCACAAAGCTTTCATGTGTGCTGAGAAATTTAGTTATGTTTCAGAGGAAAATACTTGAAGTAAACCGGAAAAACAGAATCTGATTTGTTTGATTAAAGACAAAACTTTCAGGGGTAGTTTTTCACGGTAGATTAAAAATCACATGATCTAATTTGCACAGCAGGTATTGTCTGTATTACTGTCCCTAGATAACTAAGGAAAAGACTAAGAATAGAGCAGTAACAGTTACACGCGAGCAATATCGGGTTTATCACGGATGTTTGTTGCTTGTCAGATGTAGCGCTCATATTGCAAGTTGAAAGTAAACGTGATCACTTGAGTACAATTGAATTTAACACGTGCCGGGATATCGAAACCTCAGAGCTCAGGTTAACTGTTTTGCAAAATAAAAGTCACAAAACACATCACAAAATACATTACAAAGTACATCTACACTCAAAATAACACTATCTAAGAAAATTATTTGAAAAAAATATATTGCATAAAATAGTTATAAGGGCTCCTCAAAGATATGAGATCTCAGGTGTTAGAAAAAAAAGGCTGTAAAAGGCTTTAACAAAGATACATACATCTCTAAAGGTGTGTGTGTGTGTGTATGTATGTATGTGTGTGTGTGTATATATATATATATATATATATATATATATATATATATATTGATACGTGTATATTTGTATTTGAAGATATGTATACACATATAACACATACACATATAAACACATAAATACATATGTACACACATATATATCTTTAAAGATGTATATGTATGGATATATTTATATATGTGTATATATGTATTTACAGACATGTATGCACATAAATATATATCTAAAGTGTTTAACTGTATTTCACATTCCAATGTTCTGCACAGGATCTGGTGTTCTCACACATGTGCTAGTGATTGGTTTGTCACTCTTGCATGATCTGGTATTCTCACACGTGTGCCAGTGATTGGTTTGTCACTCTTGCATTATCTGGTATTCTCACACGTGTGCCAGTGATTGGTTTGTCACTCTTGCATGATCTGGTATTCTCACGTGTGCTAGTCATTGGTTTGTCACTCTTGCATGATCTGGTATTCTCACACGTGTGCCAGTGATTGGTTTGTCACTCTTGCATGAACTGGTATTCTCACACGTGTGCCAGTTTTCGCTCCTCATTTCTTATAAACACTTTTTTCTTGTGCTTTATGCACCTCTTTGCCCAGTTGTGTTTTTTTTCCCTTCATATTGGGTAAATCTCTTTGTTTACTGACATCCGGTTTCTGACTACTGCTCTGGGGTTTGAATATCCCACATCACCTTTCAGACATCAGTTGTCCTAATCTCTGGTACTTGAGCCTGGTCTGTTGATTTTCTATGGGATTGTGGGCATGTTATTTTGTCACTGCTAATCACCAGCCAATCAGCTTTCAGTTGCTGAAGTTGAAGGTTATGTGGAATTTAAGATTCAGGGTTTTCGTTCAGTTTATTATAATCCCAACATATACTATTCTCTGGCCATATCAGTGGACTAAGGTCATGATGTTCTAGTCCTCTCTGTTTTTTTGTCAAGGGGGTTAAAGTGTCTTTGATAAAGAATATGACAATAATAAGGAAAAAGAACAGTAAACACATGTAATTGCAAGCTGTGCTATAAAATAACATATCAGCTTAAACATTTTAAAATGCTGCAGTTGTTTTTAAATAGCCAAACACCCCCCCCACAAATTGCTTTCTACAACCACAAGTGAGGTGATCAATGCAAATAATAAAACTCCAGCAAACAAAACCTTGCAACATCTTCCTAGACTTCTGAAAATGTCCCAATCTACTGTGAGGTCACAATAAATAAAAGCACCCTGAAGCACAAGTGTCAGTAAAGAAACAAAATCTAATTATTTAAGTTATAACAATACATTGTTTCCATATTTTAATTGGAAAACATTCATAAACTGCCCTGTAACTGCAACGGCTCTATATTAATCTTTCCTGTTCTCTGAACGTAGCATCTTCCATTCCTTTCACAGGTTCTCGTCCATTCAGTTAGAATTGATTAAATATTGGCCTAGATTCACTAATTACCATTTGTGAAACTAAATCTCATGGAACATCAGAATTCGAAAACTGTGGAATTCATAAATGGAGAGTTTCCGCCCCTCGCTACAGTCACAAGTTGAGAGTTAAACTCCAATATAACCAATGGAGAGAATAGGTTCCACTGTGAAGAACATCGTTATATAAAAAAAAAATGACTTGAGAAACATACAGAAAAAAGTGAAAACTTGCAAAAAGAGAGAGAAAATCAAGACAACTTTGAAATAATGATACCCAGATGCAAGACAAAATATTTTGCAAGGATAAGAGTGTTTATGAATTCCGCATGGGTGGAGCTGTGGGTAACAAGTACTGACCACACCTCTAAAATATCCCAGAACTCTCAGAGCCCCCTGATCAGGAATAGGCACGGACCAAGGCTGTGGCGGACATTTTCCAAAGTACAGACGTTGGTGAAGGACACCAAGGTAGATTTCAAATTAAAAACATCAAAAACACTCTCTTTACAGAGAGGGTAGTGGATACATGGTGGAATAGCCATCCAGCAGAAGTGGTAGGGGACAGTGAAGTAGTTTAAACATGCATGGGATAGACATAAGATTATGCTAGATATAAGATAAGGCGAGGAACTAATGAAAGTATTCTGAAAATTGGGCAGACTAGATAGGCCGAATTGTTCCAACCTGCCAACATATTCTATGTTTCTATAAGTCAGGAGAGCGACACTTTGCTGTCAAAAGGGCTGCACGTTGGATGCACCTGATCTAGTTCCACAAGTACAAATTAGTCATCTAATCAAACAAGTTTAAAATAACGTTTATATAAAGACTGCTTATGGTATTACCTTTAATTTATTTTTTGGTTAAATTGAGAGTCTGCATCTCCTGCCAAACCCACCCACCTTGATGTTAATTGTATGATCATCAGGGTTGGTTACTTACTTGGTTACGTAAGGTTTGTCAGAGTAGGCAGCGGTCTTCTACACACAGACACCAGCACTACGCTGCCACACAGATCAAGGAATTGGGATGGGTCACGACTCACGGTTAGTTGACTGCAGGCAGCTTGCTTCTTCCCTCACTTTCCCGCTAACAAGCGTGGAGCTGTCTGGGTCAAGGAGGAGTGAGGAACAGCATTCATCTTTCCAACAATTCCCTCCCTTCCGCAAAACGGATGGCGGATACTGCAAGGGCCAGTCACGGACATCAGTGTCCGTGTACGGACACCTTGCCTATCCCTGCCCCTGATACATCGTTCATTGTATCCAGTGAAACTACTTTACTAACAAAACAAAATACATTACAATTACAAATATTTACATAAGCAATTTTACATTTGGGTTCCAGAAGTGTTTTACGGTCATGTTACAAAAAGTATTTTATTTGTTACACAAGACTTCAGCCTAAATTCAATAAAACCTCTTTGTGAAACAAAAATCTTTCTAAAAAACTCGCTGCAACATCTCAACAAATTGCAAAAAACATAAAGCTTTGTACAGATCAGCTTTTCTAACCGCTCTCCTCTAAGCACATAGAACGGGTTCCACTGTTATTTCAAACAGAAGAACTGTCATTAAAATGTAAAAATAAATAATCCTGCTATAAATCAGTCTGCACTAACATACGTTTCCTTGCGGAGTGATGCTCCTGCCAGTCAGAAAGGAAAGAATATAGGAGATCTTGGTGGAAGAGGAGGCCAGTGCTTCTGGACTGTTGAGAAATCGCCTGCAAGTCTCAGGATTGTTCTTCTCAGGAAGGCGAAGGCAAACTGTAGGTGCTTACGGTAAAGTGGGACTCAACACAGCAATAGAGGCAGGTGAAGCAGAGAGGTCATTGTGAGGAGGAGAAACGAGTCAGGGCCTGGAACATAGACAGTAGCTGTTTGTCCTTAGCATCTAATTCTGTACTGGTGCTGCATAAGGTCCTAAGAGTTGCCCCTGGTGGGAAATTAACATAAATCTCAGCCGATCCACAAACAAACGGCAAATATGGCAGTGGGCAACAGAATTTGGCTATTTTTGGCACCAGATATATTAGTGTTAAACTGCAATACACATATATCTGGATTTGCAGATATGCTTCTGCCCGCGGCCAAATTCAGCATGTGTCAGTCAGAGACAGATGTCAAATTTGTAATTTATGCACATGTCTAATAAATACACTAGTACCCACACGTAGGAAATTTCAGTAAAAATGTATTTGGCTTTTTCTCCTATCTTAAACATTGGGGACCAGATTACAAGTGGCATGCTAAATTTATAGTGAGGCGCGATATAACAATATTGCAGGCGTGTTCATTTAAGGGCATATTGTAAATTGAAAGTTCGCTCGAGCGCAATCTAATTTAACAAGCATCTGGTTAACACAACTGAAGACCTCACATAAAAAGTTGCACCAAACACAACAATAAATACATTAAAATATACTGATACACTCATATAAACACTATCTGATAAAAATATTCAAAGAAAATATTTGTAAGGGTTCAAAGGTATGTGGTATATGACCAGTTATTTGACTGCAATGGGCAATTTTAAATATATGTCTAGATAATAATTCTATAATAATATTTAATAATGTGTTTTACTGTAATATTTAATTGTGATCTGTAAGGTCGGCATATACAGTTCTCATGGGAACACAAGTTAAAGCTAAATTGCAGGAAAAATAAAATATATAAATAATGCAAGTGCATTGTGAAGATATTTTACTGCACATAATTAAACCTCTTGTATAAAATAATTGAAAGTGTTTACTTTTACAGACTTGTACAGCAGCAGAGTTTAATTTGGACAATTTAAACAATTCATTATCATTATATGACTTTGAAAAGGTTGTGCACTGTTTAAATATGTGAATATCCGCAGATTTCCACACAGCAGCAGGAACATAATGTCAAGCAAACATATCCTGCTGCAGTTTTAACTGTGTACAGAGCATGGGGCATAACTAAACACGATCTCTGTAGCACATCTCATTCAACAACTTATATACGCCTAGATTTAGAGTTCTGCGTTAGCCGTCAAAACCAGCGTTAAGGGGTCCTAACGCTGGTTTTTACCGCCCGCTGGTATTTAGAGTCAGTCAGGAAAGGGTCTAACGCTCACTTTCCAGCCGTGACTTTTCCATACCGCAGATCCCCTTACGCCAATTGCGTATCCTATCTTTTCAATGGGATCTTCCTAACGCTGGTATTTAGAGTCTTGGCTGAAGTGAGCGTTAGAACTCTAACGACAAAACTCCAGCCGCAGAAAAAAGTCAGGAGTTAAGAGCTTTATGGGCTAACGCCGATTTATAAAGCTCTTAACTACTGTGCTCTAAAGTACACTAACACCCATAAACTACCTATGTACCCCTAAACTGAGGCCCCCCCCCCCCCACATCGCCGCCACTCTAAGTTTTTTTTTTAACCCCTAATCTGCCCGACCGGACACCGCCACCTACGTTATCCCTATGAACCCCTAATCTGATGCCCCCAACGTCGCCAACACCTACATAATATTTATTAACCCCTAATCTGCCCCCCCAACGTCGTTGCTACCTACCTACACTTATTAACCCCTAATCTTCCAACCGGATCTCACCGCCACTATAATAAATTTGTTAACCCCTAAATCGCCTCATTCCCGCCTTGCAAACCCTATAATAAATTTTATTAACCCTAATCTGCCCTCCCTAACATCGGCGACACCTAACTTCAAGTATTAACCCCTAATCTGCCAGACCTCACCGCTATTCTAATAAATGTATTAACCCCTAAAGCTAAAGTCTAACCCTAACCCTAACAAACCCCTAAGTTAAATATAATTTAAATCTAACGAAATAAATTATTTCTTATTAAATAAATTAATCCTATTTAAAGCTAAATACTTACCTGTAAAATAAACCCTAATATAGCTACAATATAACGAATAATTATATTTTAGCTATTTTAGGATTTATATTTATTTTACAGGCAACTTTGTATTTATTTTGTACTAGATACAATAGCTATTAAATAGTTAATAACTATTTAATAGCTACCTAGTTAAAATAATTACAAAATTACCTGTAAAATAAATCCTAACCCAAGTTACAATTAAACCTAACACTACACTATATCAATAAATTAATTAAACAAACTACCTACAATTACCTACAATTAAATCAACTAAACTAAATTACAAAAAAAAAAACACTAAATTACAAAAAATAAAAAAAGATTACAAGAATTTTAAACTAATTACACCTACTCTAAGCCCCCTAAAAAAATAGCAAAAAAAAAAATGCCCTACCCTATTCTAAAATAAAAAGTTTACAGCTCTTTTACCTTACCAGCCCTTAAAAGGGCTTTTTGTGGGGCATGCCCCAAAGAAATCAGCTCTTTTGCCTGTAAAAAAAAAAACATACAATACCCCCCCCCCCAACATTACAACCCACCACCCACATACCCCTAATCTAACCCACCCAACCCCCCTTAAAAAACCTAACACTAAGCCCCTGAAGATCTCCCTACCTTGTATTCACCCAGCCGGGTATCACCGATCCGTCCAGAAGAGGGTCCGAAATCTTCATCCTATCCGGCAAGAAGAGGTCCTCCAGAGGGTCCAAAGTCTTCATCCAGGCGGCATCTTCTATCTTCTTCCATCCGGAGCGGAGCGAGTCCATCTTGAAGCAGCCGACGCGGAGCCATCCTTCCTCACCGACGGACTAATGACGAATGAAGGTTCCTTTAAATGACATCATCCAAGATGGCGTCCCTCGAATTCCGATTGGCTGGTAGGATTCTATCAGCCAATCGGGAATTAAGGTAGGAAAAAATCTGATTGGCTGATTGAATCAGCCAATCAGATTCAAGTTCAATCTGATTGGATCAGCCAATCAGATTGAGCTTGCATTCTATTGGCTGTTCCGATCAGCTGGTAAGGTAATAGAGCTGTCAACTTTTTATTTTAGAATAGGGTAGGGCTTTTTTGGGGGGGGGGGCTTAGAGTAGGTGTAATTAGTTTAAAATTCTTGTAATCTTTTTTTTTATTTTTTGTAATTTAGTTTAGTTGATTTAATTGTAGGTAATTGTAGGTAGTTTATTTAATTTATTGATAGTGTAGTGTTAGGTTTAATTGTAACTTAGGTTAGGATTTATTTTACAGGTAATTTTGTAATTATTTTAACTAGGTAGCTATTAAATAGTTAATAACTATTTAATAGCTATTGTACCTAGTACAAAATAAATACAAAGTTGCCTGTAAAATAAATATAAATCCTAAAATAGCTACAATATAATTATTAGTTATATTGTAGCTATATTAGGGTATATTTTACAGGTAAGTATTTAGCTTTAAATAGGATTAATTTATTTAATAAGAAATAATTAATTTATTTCCTTAGATTTAAATTATATTTAATTTAGGAGGGTGTTAGGGTTAGACTTAGCTTTAGGGGTTAATACATTTATTAGAGTAGCGGTGAGGTCTGGTCGGCAGATTAGGGGTTAATACTTGAAGTTAGGTGTCGCCGATGTTAGGGAGGACAGATTAGGGGTTAATAAAATTTATTATAGGGTTTGCGAGGCGGGAGTGAGGCGGTTTAGGGGTTAATACATTTATTATAGTGGCGGCGAGGTCCGGTCGGAAGATTAGGGGTTAATAAGTGTAGGTAAGGTAGCAGCGACGTTGGGGGGGGGCAGATTAGGGGTTAATAAATATTATGTAGGTGTCGGCGACGTTGGGGGCAGCAAATTAGGGGTTCATAGGGATAACGTAGGTTGCGGCGGTGTCCGGAGCGGCAGATTAGGGGTTAATAATATAATGCAGGGGTCAGTGATAGCGGGGGCGGCAGATTAGGGGTTAATAAGTGTAAGATTAGGGTTGTTTAGACTCGGGGTTCATGTTAGGGTGTTAGGTGCAGACTTAGAAAGTGTTTCCCCATAGGAAACAATGGGGCTGCGTTAGGAGCTGAACGCTGCTTTTTTTGCAGGTGTTAGGTTTTTTTTACAGCTCAAACAGCCCCATTGTTTCCTATGGGGGAATCGTGCACAAGCACATTTTTCAAGCTGGCCGCTACCGTAAGCAACGCTGATATTGAGAGTTGAAGTGGCGGTAAATTATGCTCTATGCTCCCTTTTTGGAGCCTAATGCAGCCCTTCAGAGAACTCTAAATACCAGCGTTATTTAAAAGGTGCGGGGGGGGGCGGGGGACACGCGTAGCTAACGCACCCCTTTGGCCGCAAAAGTCTAAATCTAGCCGATATTGATTTAACCAATGAAAGTTTATTTTATGAAAGGGAAATGTAAAGGGGTGAAGCTGGCTGATTACTCACAAATAGTGAGGCTTGTTTTTATATAAGGGGTGAAGCTGGCTGATTACTAACAAATAGCGAGGCTTGTTTTTATATAAGGGGTTGAAGCTGGCTGATTACTAACAAATAGCAAGGCTTGTTTTTATATTAGGGGGGAAGCTGGCTGATTACTCTCAAATAGCGAGGCTTGTTTTTATACAAGGGGTGAATCTGGCTGATTACTCACAAATAGCAAGGCTTGTTTTTATACAAGGGGTGAAGCTGGCTGATTACTCACAAATAGCAAGGCTTGTTTTTATATAAGGGGTGAAGCTGGCTGATTACTCACAAATAGCTAGGCTTGTTTTTATATAAGGGGTGAATCTGGCTGATTACTCACAAATAGCTAGGCTTGTTTTTATATAAGGGGTAAAGCTGGCTGATTACTCACAAATAGCAAGGCTTGTTTATATATAAGAGTGAAGCTGGCTGATTACTCACAAATAGCAAGGCTTGTTTATATATATGAGTGAAGCTGGCTGATTACTAACAAATAGCAAGGCTTGTTTTTATACAAGGGGTGAAGCTGGCTGATTACTCACAAATAGCGAGGCTTGTTTTTATATAAGGGGTGAAGCTGGCTGATTACTAACAAATAGCGAGGCTTGTTTTTATATAAGGGGTTGAAGCTGGCTGATTACTAACAAATAGCAAGGCTTGTTTTTATATTAGGGGTGAAGCTGGCTGATTACTCTCAAATAGCGAGGCTTGTTTTTATACAAGGGGTGAATCTGGCTGATTACTCACAAATAGCAAGGCTTGTTTTTATACAAGGGGTGAAGCTGGCTGATTACTCACAAATAGCAAGGCTTGTTTTTATATAAGGGGTGAATCTGGCTGATTACTCACAAATAGCTAGGCTTGTTTTTATATAAGGGGTAAAGCTGGCTGATTACTCACAAATAGCAAGGCTTGTTTATATATAAGAGTGAAGCTGGCTGATTACTCACAAATAGCAAGGCTTGTTTATATATATGAGTGAAGCTGGCTGATTACTCACAAATAGTGAGGCTTGTTTTTATATAAAGGGCGAAGCTGGCTGATTACTCACAAATAGCGAGGCTTGTTTTTATATAAGGGGTGAAGCTGGCTGATTACTCACAAATAGCGAGGCTTGTTTTTATATAAGGGGTGAAGCTGGCTGATTACTCACAAATAGCGAGGCTTGTTTTTATATAAGGGGTGAAGCTGGCTGATTACTCACAAATAGCGAGGCTTGTTTTTATATAAGGGGTGAAGCTGGCTGATTACTCACAAATAGTGAGGCTTGTTTTTATAAATTGGGGGTGAAGCTGGCTGATTACTCACAACTGGTAAGTCAATGAGAAGAGCCATAAATGAGTAGCTACCAATCAGCACCCAGCTCGCAGCAGAGCATTGTTGCTTCTGAGCATACCTAGGTATGCTTTTCAGCAACAGCTACCAGGAGAACAAAGTTCATTTTAAAATAGAAGTGAATTAAAAGTCTCTTAACATTGCATTCTTTACGCAAATTATTCAAGTTTAATTCTGACTTTCATGTTGCTCTTCTCAATATAACTTACTCAAGACACGCTATCTTCCTTCAGGTTTCTGCTTCTCTTGACTCAATAGTAATTGTAAACTCACTTAATATTGCAAGCTCTATCTGACCCACGACTTTCACGCTATCACCTCCCAGGGACCGGGCCACTATTTGCTGTTGTGATTACTAAAGCACACAATAGTGCTATATGAGGAACACAAAAAACAATAATCACATAGGCTCTATTTAAGAAAGTCTGGCGGACCTGAACCGACAGTGCGGATCAGGTCCGCCAGACCTCGCTGAATATGGCGAGCAATACGCTCGCCGTATTCAGCATTGAACCAGCAGCTCACAAGAGCTGCTGGTGCAACGCTGCCCCCTGCAGACTCGCGGCCAATGGGCCGCCAGCAGGGGGGTGTCAATCAACCCGATCGTACTCGGCTTTTGATTTCCGGCGATGTCTGTCCGCCTGCTCAGAGCAGGCGGAAAGGTTATGGAGCAGCGGTCTTTGTGACCGCTGCTTCATAACTGCTGTTTCTGGCGAGTCTGCAGGCTCGCCAGAAACACGGGGCATCAAGCTCCATTCGGAACTTGATAGGCCCCTAAATCTCATTAAAAAGATAAACAGACTTGTGCATTTCCTGTGTCTCCTGTGGCAAGTAGTACTGTAGATTATTTAAAAGCTTTAAAAAAACATTGCAGGAAAATATAACAGCTACTGTCTCTTTAAACACGGGGTTCCCTAGGGAAAAGAATAGACGTGTGTGAATATTGCCTAATTTGTGCATTCGCCACAGAACTGAATAAAGAAACGGCAACATATATGCATTAAAAGAATAATGAATGAACGTATTAATGAAATTCAGTAATAGCTTCATGTATTTATTATTCTTTTTATGGAAAAAATGCAATAAACCCACTGCATAGCCTTACGCTATTAACCGCTAATTTGTCACAACCCCATTGCAATAACCCATACACTATATTAACCCCCTAACCGCCACAAACTCCATCACAATATTACCCCCACACTATTAAGCCCCAAGTCACCACAAACCCCATCGCAATAAACCACTTACACATCCCTACACTATTAACTGCTGAACTGCCACAACTCCCATTGCAATAAACCCCCTACACTACTTAACCCCTAAACTTCCCCAGCCCCATCTCAATAAACCCTCTACTCTATTAACCCCCTAAACTGCCACAAGCCTAGTCACAATAAAGCCTCTACACTATTAACGGCTAAGCTACCACAACCACCATCACAATAAACCCCTACTATACTATTAACCCCTAAACTGACACAACCCCATTGTAATAACCCCTACACTTTTAACCCCCCAGCTTCTAATCCCCAAGACCCTTAAGACCCTCAAAGATAAAAAGAACACTAACAGTAAACAGTTAAAAAAAGGCACCTTAAAATAAAAAAGCTGTATACTAAAACTAAAAGTTCTCTAAAAATT
The DNA here is from genome assembly GCF_027579735.1 of Bombina bombina. Classification (NCBI taxonomy): domain Eukaryota; kingdom Metazoa; phylum Chordata; class Amphibia; order Anura; family Bombinatoridae; genus Bombina; species Bombina bombina. The sequence continues at coordinate 1,140,708,278 of NC_069503.1, read as the reverse complement.
AAAATGTCCCCCTAAAATCTCCTATCCTAAAACTAAAGTACCATAAAAACTACAAAAATCCTCTTAGAAACCTCTTTCCTAAAGCTAAACTAAAAATTAAAAAAACTATACTAAAAGAAAAGCCCCCAGAAAACCCTAAAACTAAACTCCAAGTTTTATAATTCACCATCTGAAATCTTCTCTTATTTTCTTGATCTGATATAATTCATAGGCAAAGTGGGATCCTGTCTTGCCCATGCCCAGTATTGATCCTGGGTCTCTTTTCTCTGCTGTCTTGTGGCTTTACTCTCTGAGACACTGGAGGGCTCTCTGGCTCCACATGTCTACCAGATGCAGACAGTTAACTAATTAGTATCACTATAAAAGGCTGCTTTTCCGTCTGCACCCTACCCTGACATTGTGGTTCACTCCCTTTGTTTGTGCCTCTGACCTGTATCCTGCTGTATTGTTGATTTTCTGGCTCCTGAATCTGGCAAGTCTTCTGACTATTCTTCTGCGTGTCATTAGATCGGACTGCTTCCTTGTTTCCAGATCCCTGGCTTTTACCTCGACTTGACTTTTGCCTTGTGCTATATATCTTCTGTCGGTGTATACCGACCTTGTCCTGTCCTAGGCCCCTGTGTGGGCATTCCAGTCCTTGGCCCCGGTTTTGGCACTTCAGTCCTTAGCCCCTTGGTGTGGGCATTCCAGTCATTGGCCATAATTGTGGGCACTCCAATTCTTGGCCTCCAGTGTGGGCACTTAAGTCCTTGGCCTCCAGTGTGGGCACTCCAGTCCTTGGCCTCCAGTGTGGGCACTCCAGTCCTTGGACCCTGTGTTGGCATTCCAGTCTTTGGCCCCTGGTGTGGGCACTCCAGTCCTCTGCTCCAGAGTGGGCAATGCTTCTAGACTTGTGCCTTCTGCCAAGTGGAACGTAGCAAGGCACAGGTCTTGTTCCAGTGTACGCTCACCTGCCAAGGCACAGACCCTGTTCCAGTATACGCTCCCCTGTCCAAGGACCCTCTGTGGACACTCCTGCTACACAGCACCCAAGACCTGTGACACAGCGCCCATGTCCTGTGACACACCGTCCAAGTCCTATTTCTCCTGCTGCACAGCGTCCAAGTCTTGTGTCTCCTGTTAATTATTATATCCGTTCAATAAAGGTGTTTTCTTTAATGTTTGCCATAATGCCCAATGGAAAAGTAGACCAGAGAAAGACCTACCAGTGGCCTCTTTTAACTCACCAGGGAAACCTAAGTCAGACACCTCTACCACAGAGCTCCAAACCCCTAACCCCCACTTTTTTTTTAAATCAGCCAATAGGAAAAAAAAAAATTCTATTGGCTGATTCTTCTTAACTTAGGGAATCTTAGGTTAGAGGTCTTTGGGGGGATAGTAGTTAGGGGGTTAATAGTGCAGCAAGTGGGGTTGTGGTAATTTAGGGGGTAATTGCAATGGGGTGTAACATTTTAGGGGTCAATAGTCTAGAGGGTTTATTGTGATGGAAATTGTGGCAGTTTTAAGGGACAATAGAGCATGGGGGTTGTATTGAGATGGGTTGTGGAGGTTTAGAGATAAAATAGTGTAGTTGGTTTATTGAGGTGGTTGTGGCAGTTTAGGGGGTTAATAGTGAATGGGGGTTATATGTGATGGGGTTTTGACAGTTTAAGGGTTAATAGCAAAGGAATGTGCAAAGGGGTTTATTGCGATGGGGGTGAGGTGGTTTAGGGGTTAAGTAGTGTATAAGGGTCTATTCTGATGGTGGTTGTAGCAGTTTAAGGGGATAATAGAGTAGGGGGTTTATTGTGATGGGGATTATGGTGGTTAGGGGTTTATAGTGTAGGGGGGTGTATTGCGATGGGAGTTGTGGTGCTTTATCGGTTAATAGTTGTCAGGGTTTATTACAATGGGGGTTGTGGGGGTTTATTGGTTAATAGTGTCAGGGGGCTATTACAATGGGAGTTTGTGGGGATTATTGGTTAATAGTGTCAGGGGTTATTACAATCGGGGTTGTGGCAGTTTAGGAGTTAAACATTGTAGGTAGGATTTTTTAGTGTGTGTTTGTCATTTCATGTGTTTAAACAAATTTTGGGAAAAATTAATGTTAACGAAATTCGGTCCAAAACAAACAAAATGTCTATTCAAATTCTAACAAGAAAGGGCTTAAAATTTCAGAAGGAACGATTTGTCCAAACTGAAATTTCTCTGATGCACATGTTTAGAAAAGAAAAATCAAACAGACATTCTCATTTTGTAGTTGTCCTTTGCATACTGCAAATTGGGGAGTAGAGGGAACGGACAATATACACACGTTGTATAAGCCTATGATCTCCAAATGAGCTCTGGGGGGTCTAGTGAGGGGTTTGACGCCTTCTTGGCCTCTTTGTCTATGAAATATGGGAAGGGAAACTATCAGTTAAAATGATTGGTGTTTGGTTGTCAAATTTCTCAATGCCTAGAGCAGCACAATAACTAAATACACCACTGGTCTCAAATTCCATTGTATGGTACTTGCCAATCTATCTAATTAAGTCACAGTAGTCAAATGCAACTGTCATCTGTTTCACAAGCCCCATTTGTTGTAAACAAATGTCATGTCCCTTTTAATTATACCTCATCTATTGCACCATAATGTGCCTTCCATATAAAGTCAATAACATTTGATGACAATTACCATACTGAAGAAGTCAGATAATTGCCTTTAATACCATATTACCATACTGAAGAAGTCAGATAATTGCCTTTAATACCATATTACCATACTGAAGAAGTCAGATAATTGCCTTTAATACCATATTACCATACTGAAGAAGTCAGATAATTGCCTTTAATACCATATTACCATACTGAAGAAGTCAGATAATTGCCTTTAGCTCTCTTTAATTGTGCAAATGCAGTTTTTGCTTTTCAACACATATTTGGAAGATGCCATTTAAAACCAATTGCCAGAAATGAGGCTATTAGCTGCGTAGGACAGCGATAGCTTCCATAGCCACAGATGGCTTCTCATCGTGTGAAAAATACAAAGGACATGTGTGAGCGTCCGCAGCATCGTTTCAGATCAGGATTTGGCCGCATCCGCAAAGGAAAATTACTGTTTATAAAGTAGCTTTTCACATCCCATTGTCTTGTTCCCAAGTATCTGCGAGTAATTCCATACAAGGCTGCGCGCGTCTTCTCAGGCTGCAGGAATTATTCTTCAAAAATGCCTATTGGTTTTTTAACCCATTGCGCAGCTAGAGTCTGGGCTTTGCTCTGGTCTATAAATATATATACTCACATAATTATGTCTGGAAAAAAAAAATGCACATTAATGCTAGAAAGTAAGTTCCTACTAAAACCTTTAAAGGGACAGTCTAGAATTGTTGTTGTTTTAAAACGATACATAATCCCTTTATTACCCATTCCCCAGTTTTGCAGAACCAACACAGTTATATTAAAGGGAAACTAAACCCAATTTTTTTCTTTCATGATTCAGATAGAGCATGAGATTTTAAGCAACTTTCTAATTTACTCCTAATATCAATTTTTCTTTGTTCTCATGCTATCTTGATTGAAAAAGCAGTACTGTACGCTTTAGAGCCGGACCATTTTTTGTTCAGCACCTGGGTAGCACTTGCTGATTTGTGGCTAAATGTAGCAAACCAATCAGCAAGCTCTACCAAGGTGCTGAACTAAAAATGGGTCAGCTCCTAACCTTTTATTACTGCTTTTTCAAATCAAGATAACATGAGAACAAAGAGAAATTGATAATAGGAGTAAATTAGAAAGTTGCTTAAAATTGCATGCTCTATCTGAATCGTGAAAGAAAAAATGTGGGGTTAGTATCCCTTTAATACACTTTTTACCTCTGTGATTACCTTGTATCTAAGCCTCAGCAGACTGCCCCTTTATTTCAGTTCTTTTGACAGGACTTGCATTTTAGCCAATCAGTGCTGACTCATAAGTAACTCCACGGGAGTGAGCACAATGTTAGCTATATTACACACATGAACTAGCACTGTCTAGCTGTGAAAAACTGTCAAAATACACTGAGATAAGAGGCAATCTTTAACGGCTTTGAAATTAGCATATGAGATAGGTTTAGCTTTCAACAAAGAATACCATGAGAACAAAGCTAATTTGATAATAAAAGTAAATTGCATGCCTTATCTGAATCATGAAAGCTTAATTTTGACTAGACTGTCCTTTTTAATTAGCCTAATATGAGGAAAATAAATAATAAAAGCATATTGCTAATGCTTTTACAAGAAAGAACTGGATAAGTAAGTTATGATTATTATTATTATTAATACTATTAGGTCTTTGTAGAGCACTAACAGATTCCGCAGCGTAATTTAACCCAATCATGCAACACACAAAATGGTGGTTTAACCCTTAATTGCAGTCAGCAAGCATTATATTGTAAATTAACCAATTATTTACAAGAAGCAAGTAAAGTCATTTGTAAGTTAGTAAACTATATTGTATAAACTGCTAAACCAACTAAAATAAATACAAAATTTCCTGAATGGAAATCGCTGCCTGCCACAATCGTTCATGGAGTAATTTACTTGGTTGTTATAATACGCAACAGTGAATAAACCTTGCAGCTGCAGTTTAACCCCTTATAACTATAACATCTTTATAAGTGCTTTAACCCCTTGATTGACGGTTAGACTCATGCAGCAGCTGATTAATCCCTAGTGATTATGAAAACGCACAGCAGTAACAAGATGTCAGCTCTTTTATCACCCTCAGGGCAACGGCTACACTGAGAATGTCTAAGTGCTTTAGCATGAAAACAAGTATGTTGTTTGCTATTTTACACAATGGGGGATATTTATCAAGCCGTCAACCTGAAATACGTTGGAATTCCGCAGCGTAATTGTGGCAAGCTTGATCCGACCTAGTTATCAAAGCATACAGACCGGCAAAAGTTGAAATCTGTGACGTAACATACGATCCGCCGGTCTCAATCCGACACAGATCGATGCTTACATCGTTACAGATGTTCCGAATACACATTCGTCACTATTTGCCACTTTTTCAAAGTTAGCAAATAGTTAACCGGTACGCTCGCGACTATTCCGGCCCAGCTTACCTGGTTTTCAATCCGCCACTCTGGAGGCCGCAGATGCCATAGGAATCAATGGGAGTCTAAAAGCAGCGAAAGCTTATGTTTGATGCTGCCAGATATCCTATTGATTTCTATGGTAGAAAACCAGTTATGTTTACACCTAACACCCTAACATAAGCCCCGAGTCTAAACACCCCTAATCTGCCGCCCCGACATCGCCGCCACCTACATAATGTTATTAACCCCTATACCGCCGCTCCCGGACCCCACCGCAACTAAATAAAAGTATTAACCCCTATCCCGCCGCTCCCAGACCCCACTGCAACTAAATAAATGTATTAACCCCTAAACCCCTGGCCTCCCACATCACTACCACTTACTAATCCTATTAACCCCTAAACCGACAGTCCCCCACATCGCCATAAACTAAATTGAGCTATTAACCCCTTAACCTAACAACACTAACGCTTACTTTACATTAAAATTACAACATCTCTCTTATAATAAATTTACTTACCTTTAGAATTAAATTAAACTATATTAAACTATTAATTAACCTACCCTAACTATTATACTAAAATTAAACTATATTAAACTATTAACCTACCCTACCTATTATACTAAAATTACATTAAACTACCAATTAAATTAACTATATTACATATTTAAAAACCTAAACCTACTAAAATTATTTAAATCTACAATTAAAAATTACTAAAGTACAAAAAATAAACACTAAGTTACAAAAAAAAAAACCACAGTATCAAAAATAAAAAAGAATTACACCTAATCTAATAGCCCTATCAAAATAAAAAAGCTCCCCCAAAATAAAAAAAAAACCCCTAGCCTACAATATACTACCAATGGCTCTTAAAAGAGCCTTTTTGCGGGGCATTGCCCCAAAGAAATCAGCTCTTTCACCTGTAAAAAAAAAAAATAACCCCCCCCCCAACAGTAAAACCCACCACCCACACAACCACCCCCCTCAAATAAAAACCCTATCCAAAAAACCTAAGCTCCCCATTGCCCTGAAAAGGGCATTTGTATGGGCATTGCCCTTAAAAGGACATTTAGCTCTTTTACTGCCCAGACCCTACTCTAAAAATAAAACCCACCAAAAAAACCCTTAAATAAACCTAACACTTACCCCCGACGATCCACTTACAGTTCTTGAATTTCCGCTTGAAGGATCCATCCAGCCGGCAAGAAGTCTTCATCCGGACGGCCTCTTCCATCTTCATCCAGCCGGCGAAGTCTTCATCCATGCGGCCTCTTTAATCTTGATCCATCTGGCGAGGAGCGGGTCCATCCTGAAGACATCTGGCCGGAGCGGGTCCATCCTAAAGACATCCAACGAGGAGCTCCTCTTCAATACGGTCTCCGCCGTAAACTGGATCTTAAATGCAAGTGACGTCATCCAAGATGGCGTCCCTTGCATTGCTATTGGCTGAAAGGTTCCAATCAGCCAATAGGATTAGAGCCGCTAAAATCCTTTTGGCTGTTCCAATCAGCCAATAGGATGAGAGCTCAATCCTATAGACTGATTGGAACAGCCAATAGGATGAGAGCTGCTCAAATCCTATTGGCTGATTGGAACAGCCAATAGGATTTTAGCGGCTCTAATCCTATTGGCTAATTGGAACCTTTCAGCCAATAGGAATGCAAGGGATGCCATCTTGGATGACGTCACTTGCATTCAAGATCCAGTTTACGGCGGAGAACGTATTGAAAAGGAGTTCCTCGTCGGATGTGTTCAGGATGGACCCGCTCCGCGCTGGATGTCTTCAGGATGGACCCGCTACTCAACGGAGGGATGAAGATAGAAGAGGCTGCATGGATGAAGACTTCGCCGTCTGGATGAAGATGGAAGAGGCCGTCCGGATGAAGACTTCGCCGGATGGATGAAGATAGAAGAGGCCGCCCGGATGAAGACTTCTTGCCAGCTGGATCCTTCAAGCGGAACTTCAAGAACTGTAAGTGGATCATCGGGGGTTAGTGTTAGGTTTATTTAAGGGTTTTTTGGCTGGGTTTTATTTTTAGAGTAGGGTCTGGGCAGTAAAAGAGCTAAATGCCCTTTTAAGGGCAATGCCCATACAAATGCCCTTTTCAGGGCAATGGGGAGCTTAGGTTTTTTAGATAGGGTTTTTATTTGGGGGGGTTGGTTGTGTGGGTGGTGGGTTTCACTGTTGGGGGGGTTTGTATTTTTTTTTACAGGTAAAAGAGCTGATTTCTTTAAGACAATGCCCCGCAAAAGGCCCTTTTAAGGGCCATTGGTAGTTTATTGTAGGCTAGGGTTTTTTTTTATTTTGGGTTTTTTTTTTATTTTGATAGGGCTATTAGATTAGGTGTAATTCTTTTTTATCTTTTATACTGTGGGAGGGTTTGTAACTTAGTGGTTTTTATTTTTTGTAACTTAGTATTTATTTTTTGTAATTTAGTAATTTTTAATTGTAGACTTAAATAATTTGAGTAGGGTTAGGTTTTTAAATATGTAATATAGTTAATTTAATTGGTAGTTTAATGTAATTTTGGTATAGTAGTTAGGGTAGGTTAATTAATAGTTAAATAGTTTAACTTAATTCTAAAGGTAAGTTTAAATTTATTATAAGATAGGGATGTTGTAATTTTAATGTAAAGTTAGCGGGTTGTTAGGTTAAGAGGTTAATAGCTTAATTTAGTTTATAGCGATGTGGGGGGGCTGACGGTTTAGGGGTTAATAGGTTTGTAAGTGGTAGTGATGTGGGAGGCCAGGGGTTTAGGGGTTAATACTTTTATTTAGTTGCGGTGGGTCCGGGAGTGGCGGGATGGGGGTTAATATCTTTATTTAGTTGCGGTGGGGTGCGGGAGCAGCGGGATGAGCGTTAATAACTTTATTTCGCTGCGGCGGGGTCCGGGAGTGGTGGGATAGGGGTTAAACATTTTAGTATAGTGGCGGTGTTTAGTGACGGGGTATAAATAAAGTTGGTAAAAAGCTGAATAGCAGCGAGATCGATGACTGCTAGTTAACAGTCCGCTGCTCATCGCCCCATACTTGGTGCGCGGCTTTTTTAATAAATATGGAGATCGTATTCAGGTCCGCGGGCACGATGTTAGGCGAGCGTATTGGTGCCGTCGAATGCAAGAAAGTTGACGGCTTGATAGATAGGCCTCAATCTCTTTCCTTTTTATGTTTACTTTGATTTAACATATTTGTTTTACCAAAGCAGCACTGTTTAATATTCCTTTAATTCCCTATTTGTATGGTACTGTAGCCCTAGATTTATTCCCAGCTGGCACTAGCAGAGCTTTATTGGCATCCTGTCCTTGCGATAGATCATGCACAGGATCAACATCCTACTATCCTAGCCCTAGATTCAAAAAACAAAAGCGATCACAGGTTCCATAGCTTAAGGCGATTGGTTAATCTGGTCACACCCTATTCTCAACAGAACTACAGTATTGATAAAGTAAATACATTATTTTACATATATCAATATAAACTAAATTCTATATAATACCAAATAGGGTAAAAAACATAACAGATTGCAGAATATTATAATAATGTAAGATCTAAAATAGAGCATTTTATTGACTATAGTTTTAGCACAAATCAGTACATAATAATAAAAATGTGTGCAATGACAAACAATAGTGCTAATGTGTTTTATGCTAATTAAATACGTCTATTGATAAAACTATAGGCATTTAACATCTGTTTCAAATAAAGATGCCCAGAGTGAAAATAGTTCTTGGTTATAACAGGAAATGTGTAGAACAGATTTGCTGCATGTATTGTATCTGATCCTAGAGTTGTCTTGTAATATCTTCCGATAAATTGAATTCTGTTATGGATTATGGGAATGTGCGATTTACCAGTGGTCTCAGATATATATTTGTTACTGCTATTTCATAGCATCATTTTAACTCTTGGTTGTCAGGGAGGTTTCGCTGTATTGCATCTTGTCGCTGTGGGACGGATATTGGATAAAGAATACTTTATTTGCATTGTTCTGTTTTCTTGTGCAAGAAACATTACATGTGTGTTTGTTAGACACAGAGATGTTAGGTTTTAGATACAAGAAACATTTTTTTCTATTTACTAAGCAGTTCAGCTTACAAACCTGTTTAATGGGAGCCCCAATTAACAGTTATCTACTGGTAAACAATCTCTTGCGTACCCAGCAGTGTTAATTTTGACGGCAAATTTCAATTTAGTCTTAGTTTTAGTCTTTTGACTAAAATGCCATTTTAGTTTTAGTCGTATTTTAGTCATCTGAATTGTTTTAGTTTTAGTCTAGTTTTAGTCGACTGAATCTCCAGTAGATTTTAGTCGACTAAAATCTAAGGGGTTTAGTTAAAGTGTAATGCATTATTTAAGCATTTCTCTATAATTTACAAACTGATAATATACTCCAGGAGTAAACATAACACCTGTTATTATTTATGGTATTAAGGTTTAAACATGCAATACAGACACAGATTTAGCCGTTGTGATATGTAACATCTTTATTAAACTTAAAATTAAATAAAACCAAGTTTCATAAACAAACAAAAGTGCAACTTTAAAATATAAAAAACAAAACTGTAAACTGTATTGGCTGTATTGCACATATTACCTAATATAAAAACTTTAACAGTTCTCTGTTAATAATTAAAACAAGTATCAAGTAACTCAACACAACAAAAAGTTTCTGCAGCTAGCACAGGCACAGCATAACTTAAACCCATACTCGTGGGTTATGCTTATTTCTATAGGAAGAATCAATTGTTTGTTCACAGATTCGAAACATTTTCGGCAACAATATTAGCACTGCTCTAGAACTTCCAAACTCATATACTCCTGGAGTAAAGGTTTATTAACCTGTTTTTATTTATGGTATTAAGGTTTGAACATGCAATACAGATATAACAGATTTAACTGTTGTGGTATATAACGTGTTTATTTATCTTAAAATTTAATAAAATTAAGTTTTGTAAATTTTACAAAAGAGCAGTAATTGGATATGGATTGATTAAAACACCTTGCATAAAATGTTTTTTGTCAGCAAATTTTGATTTAGTTTTAGTCATAGTCTTTTGACTAAAATGTCATTTTGATTTAGTTTTAGTCATAGTCTTTTGACTAAAATGTCATTTTAGTTTTAGTCGTATTTTAGTCATCAGAATCTCTTTAGTTTTATAGTCATTTTAGTCTAGTTTTAGTCGACGAAATTAACACTGGTACCCAGGATATTTTTTAAAAACAAACAAAATAAATGGTCATTAAAAAGCATTTCTTGGGTCAATACAAAGGCATCCAGTGAAACATAGCCGTATGGTGGAGGCGGCAAATGTGTTAATAGTGACAGCTCTGCCTCTTCCAAGCTAATGCATGCAGTGCTATCTATACTTATATGTTTAAATTGACCTCTTTCTCTTGGGACCTTATTGAGTTTTTCTCATTTGCACAAGAGCGTACTGAGGTAGGCACAGGAGCGTGCATGTGTCTTGAGCACTACAAGGTAACAATCTTAAAACACAGTCGCACAAATAGCAAGATGTTCTGTAATGTGTTGAAGGATATAATAGGATATATTCCCAGTGATGCATTGAATTGTATTAATACAAATGTAGCACCAGCTATACAGATACACAGCACAAGTCACTGTTTGTAACTGTCTGTTTTTTTCATCACATTACATCTGTAGAAACTGTACACGAGACTACAAGTCAAGTGCAACTAAAACGAGCACAATAACGCACATGACTGATAACGAGCACAACAATAATGCACATAACTGATAAAACACAAATGATAATGCACATGACTGATAACGAGCACAATAACGCACATGACTGATAATAAGCACAATGGCAACGCACATCACTGATAACACACACAATGACTGTGTTACGAGATCAATGATAACATAGATAACTGATAACGAGCACAATGATAACGCACATGACTGATAATGAGCACAACAATAATGCACATAACTGATAAAACACACAATGATAACACACATGACTGACAACGAGCACAATGATAACGCACATGACTGATAATGAGCACAACAATAATGCACATAACTGATAAAACATAAATGATAACGCACATGACTGATAACGAGCACAATAACGCACATGACTGATAATGAGCACAACAATAATGCACATAACTGATAAAACACACAATGATAACGCACATGACTGATAACGAGCACAATGATAATGCACATGACTGATAACGAGCACAATGATAACGCACATGACTGATAACACACACAATGATAACGCACATGACTGATAACCAGCACAATGATAATGCACATAATTGATAACACATGCAATGATAATGCACATGGCGGATAACACACACAATGATAACGCACATGACTGATAACAAGCACACTGATAACGCACATGACTGATAACCGGTACAATGATAATGCACATGGCTGATAACAAGCACAATGATAATGCACATGGCTGATAACCAGTAGAATGATAACGCACATGGCTGATAACCAGTAGAATGATAACGCACATGACTGATAACCAGTAGAATGATAACGCACATGACTGATAACGAGCACATTGATAACACACATAACTGATAACACACACAATGATAACACACATGACTGATAACTAACACAATGATAACACACATAACTGATAACACACAATGATAACACACATGACTAATAACGAGCACAATTATAACACACCTGACTGATAACATGTATAACTTATAATGTGCATGACTGATAGTGTGCATGACTGATAATGAGCACAACTGATAGTGTGGATGACTGATAACGTGCACCACAGATAACGTGCACAACTGAAAATATACAACTGATAATTTTAGTGCTTTTTTCATTTGCATGACATATTTTTTTTAAAGTTTACTGTCCTGTTACGTTAATGTTGTTTAAATTGGCATTGAAACAAAGAGGATATGCATATTTGTTAACAATTTACCCCTTAATTTACACGCACAATGACTGATAACGAGCACAATGATAACGCACATGACGTATAGCAAGCACAATGATAACACACATGACTGATAATGAGCACAATAACACACATGGCAACGCACATGACTGATAACACGCACATGACTGATAACGAGCACAACAATAATGCACATAACTGATAAAACAAAAATGATAATGCACATGACTGATAACGAGCACAATAATGCACATAACTGATAAAACACAAATGATAACGCACATGACTGATAAAACACACAATGATAACACACATAACTGATAACGAGCACAATGATAACGCACATAACTGATAACAAGCACACTGATAACGCACATGACTGATAACCAGTAGAATGATAATGCACATGACTGAAAACCAGCACAATGATAACACACATAACTGATAACGAGCACAATGATAACACACATGACTGATAACACACAATAACACACATGACTGATAACGAGCACAATTATAACACACCTGACTGATAACATGTATCACTTATAATGTGCACAACTGATAGTTGCATGACTGATAATGAGCACAACTGATAGTGTGGATGACTGATAACGTGCACAACTGAAAATATACCACTGATAATTTTAGTGCTTTTTTCCTTTGCATGACATTTTTTTTTTTAAAGTTTACTGTCCCGTTAATGTTGTTTAAATTGGCATTGAAACAAAGAGGATATGCATATTTGTTAACAATTTACCCCTAAGGATGAATTATTCCCTGATAGTGGCTGATAAGGACAACTCACAGATTGCTAGTGGTGCAAGTGGTTTGCACAAACGTACCTTACAAAATATAAAAGACAAAACAGTTTTATTCATGGGAACATACAGGGAGTGCAGAATTATTAGGCAAATGAGTATTTTGACCACATCATCCTCTTTATGCATGTTGTCTTACTCCAAGCTGTATAGGCTCGAAAGCCTACTACCAATTAAGCATATTAGGTGATGTGCATCTCTGTAATGAGAAGGGGTGTGGTCTAATGACATCAACACCCTATATCAGGTGTGCATAATTATTAGGCAACTTCCTTTCCTTTGGCAAAATGGGTCAAAAGAAGGACTTGACAGGCTCAGAAAAGTCAAAAATAGTGAGATATCTTGCAGAGGGATGCAGCACTCTTAAAATTGCAAAGCTTCTGAAGCGTGATCATCGAACAATCAAGCGTTTCATTCAAAATAGTCAACAGGGTCGCAAGAAGCGTGTGGAAAAACAAAGGCGCAAAATAACTGCCCATGAACTGAGAAAAGTCAAGCGTGCAGCTGCCAAGATACCACTTGCCACCAGTTTGGCCATATTTCAGAGCTGCAACATCACTGGAGTGCCCAAAAGCACAAGGTGTGCAATACTCAGAGACATGGCCAAGGTAAGAAAGGCTGAAAGACGACCACCACTGAACAAGACACACAAGCTGAAACGTCAAGACTGGGCCAAGAAATATCTCAAGACTGATTTTTCTAAGGTTTTATGGACTGATGAAATGAGAGTGAGTCTTGATGGTCCAGATGGATGGGCCCGTTGCTGGATTAGTAAAGGGCAGAGAGCTCCAGTCCGACTCAGATGCCAGCAAGGTGGAGGTGGAGTACTGGTTTGGGCTGGTATCATCAAAGATGAGCTTGTGGGGCCTTTTCGGGTTGAGGATGGAGTCAAGCTCAACTCCCAGTCCTACTGCCAGTTTCTGGAAGACACCTTCTTCAAGCAGTGGTACAGGAAGAAGTCTGCATCCTTCAAGAAAAACATGATTTTCATGCAGGACAATGCTCCATCACACGCGTCCAAGTACTCCACAGCGTGGCTGGCAAGAAAGGGTATAAAAGAAGAAAATCTAATGACATGGCCTCCTTGTTCACCTGATCTGAACCCCATTGAGAACCTGTGGTCCATCATCAAATGTGAGATTTACAAGGAGGGAAAACAGTACACCTCTCTGAACAGTGTCTGGGAGGCTGTGGTTGCTGCTGCATGCAATGTTGATGGTGAACAGATCAAAACACTGACAGAATCCATGGATGGCAGGCTTTTTAGTGTCCTTGCAAAGAAAGGTGGCTATATTGGTCACTGATTTGTTTTTGTTTTGTTTTTGAATGTCAGAAATGTATATTTGTGAATGTTGAGATGTTATATTGGTTTCACTGGTAAAAATAAATTATTGAAATGGGTATATATTTGTTTTTTGTTAAGTTGCCTAATAATTATGCACAGTAATAGTCACCTGCACACACAGATATCCCCCTAAAATAGCTAAAACTAAAAACAAACTAAAAACTACTTCCAAAACTATTCAGCTTTGATATTAATGAGTTTTTTGGGTTCATTGAGAACATGGTGGTTGTTCAATAATAAAATGAATCCTCAAAAATACAACTTGCCTAATAATTCTGCACTCCCTGTATATTTAAAAAAAAATATATATTAGAAAAAGTGCTCTTAGATGTAAGAAATAAAGATGAATTTAAATGCGCCCTAAAGGATTGTCCTGTTTTTTTCTAATGTTTAGCGATCTAAAGAAGGCTCCATTGTATCTGCTGCTGTGATTTTATCATTATTCCGCTGGCAAGGAACAGTGTCTGTTTCTGTAAGATACTGCAGCAGGCCCTGCTCATATATCTACATGACTATTAAATCATTTTATTTTCTGTGTTGAAAAATGAAAAGCTTTTGCTAAAATACATTTATATTTGTAATTCTGTTGTAAATATGCAATAAATCTGCTCATACACCTGCGTCTACTGGCACTAGAAGTTGTATCCCAGGTATTACCGCTAAATCATGTACAGTGAGTGGTCAGCAGGGCAAGAAATGTACAGGTCAGGCTTCTTGTATACTATAGTAACATACACAAATGAGATGCACAGTGCAGAGCACACACTGAGCAGCCACATAGCCAGCACTTATTTCCTCTTCTCAGATTTTTGCTTTTCTTCTTGACCCCTTAATTGATAAGGTGCAGATGCAAGCATGCCTGGGATAAGCATACGGTTATACCCTACAGACTAATTAATGCATGGGATAAGCACAAAACTATACCCTACACCAGAGGTTTCCAAACTTTTCATGTCGGTGACACACTTTTTAGACCTACATCATTTCGCGACACAGTAATTCAGTTGTACTGGCAAACAGGAGGTTAAACTAACTTCTTTTAACAGATACGGACACATACATAAATTATATAATAACAAAATGTATTTACAAGTAACAGTATGTAAGTATGTGCAAGTATTAAAAAAAATTAATACCACCAATAGCTACTTACTATTTAAATGGGATATATGAGGTTGATGGGATGAACACAGTTTCTGAATATTTGGAATATTACACTACTGGGAGCTAGCTACAAAAAAAACCAACACTTTGACTTCTGACTTCAGCTCAGTGTTTAAGCTGCTGCCCTCACTGACTACTGCCCGCACTGCAAACACACTACTGTCCCACTCACTAACTACATGTGCAGTCACGAGCCAAATAAGGAGACTACATGTGCAGTCAGGAGCCAATGTGCCGCTAAAGGGAATAGTTTCAGTTCCCACTGAGCTGCGCCAATAGGTTAAGATGATCTGTGACCCCCTAGGTATCAATTACGTGTCAACCATGTCATATGCGTAGCAAGTGGAAAGTCGGAAACCATAAAAAACATTTAAAAAAAATTTTAAAAAATTGTGCTGAAGCAGGGACACACCTACACACTGCTGCCGACACACTAGTGTGTCCCGACACACAGTTTGGAAAGCACTGCCCTACACAATAATTAAACCCTGGGATAAGCATAAATGTATACTCTACAGACTAATTAATCCCTGAGATAAGCATAAGGCTATACCCTACACACAAATTAATGCCTGTAATAAGCATAAGATTATACCCTACAGACTAATTAATGCCTGGGATAAGCATAAATCTATACCCTACAGCAGAGCTTTCCAAACTTTTCATGTTGGTGACACACTTTTTAGACCTACATCATTTTGCGACACAGTAATTAAATCAGTTGTACTAGCAAAAATGAGGTTAAACTAACTTGTTTTAAGAGATACAGACACATACATAAATTATATAATAATGAAATTTACAAGTAACAGTATGTATGTGCAAGAATTAAAAAAAAAATTAACACCACCAATAGCTACTTACTATTTTAATGGGATGTATGAGGTTGATGGGATGAACACAATTTCTGAATATTTGGTGGAATATTAGATAAAGACACTCACATTTCATCATCAAGCATTTTTAAAGTTTCCACTTCCTATCCATATATCAAGAGCAGGAGCAGCAATGCACTACTGGGAGCTAGTTAGTTGCAAAAAAACACACACTGACTTCAGCTCAGCGTTTAAGCTGCCGCCCTCAGAGCTCGGTGAGTCCGATTGACTATTGACCGCGCTACAAACACATTGCTGTCTCGCTCAATGACTACACATGCAGTCACGAGCCAATTAAGGAGACTACACGTGCAGTCAGGAGCCAATGTGCCGCCAAAGCCGCCAATATGAATAGTTTCAGTTCCCACTGAGCTGCGCCAATTGGTTAAGATGATCTGTGACCCACAAGGTATCAATCACGTGTCAACCATGTGATATGCATAGCAGGCAGGCGGAAAGTCAGAAACCCAAAAAATAAATAAATTAAAAAAAATTTGTGCTGAAGCAGGGACACACCTACACACTGCTGCCGACACACTAGTGTGTCCCGACACACACTTTGGAAAGCACTGCCCTACAGACTAATTAATCCCTGGGATAAGTATAAGGCTATAGCCTACAGACTAATGCCTGGGATAAGCATAAGGTTATATCCTACAGACTAATTAATGCCTGGGATACGCATAAGTCTATACCCTACACACTTATTAATCCCTGGGATAAGCATAAGGCTATACCCCAAACACTAATTAATGCCTGGGATAAGCAGAAGGCTATCCTACATACTAATTAATCCCTGGGATAAACATAAATCTATACCCTAAAGACTAATTAATCCCTAGGATAAGAATAATGCTATACCCTACAGACTAATTAATCCCTAGGATAATCATAATGCTATACCCTACAGACTAATACCTGAGATAAGGATAAGGCTATACCCTACAAACTAATTAATGCCTGGGGTAAACTAAAGGCTATACCCAACAGACTAACGCCTAAAATAAGCATAAATCTATACCCTACAAACTAATTAATTTCTGGGATAAGCATAAGGCTATCCTATGTACTAATTAATCCCTGGGATAAGTATAAAGCTATACCCTACAGACTAATTAGTCCCTGGGAAAAGCATAAAGCTATACCCTACAGACTAATTAGTCCCTGGGAAAAGCATAAAGCTATACACTACAGACTAATCCCTGGGATAAACATAAAGCTTTACCCTACACACTAATTAATGACTGGGATAAGCATAAGGCTATCCTACATAATAATTAATCCATGGGATAAAAATAAGGCTATACCTTACACACTAATTCAT
The DNA here is from genome assembly GCF_027579735.1 of Bombina bombina. NCBI lineage: Eukaryota > Metazoa > Chordata > Amphibia > Anura > Bombinatoridae > Bombina > Bombina bombina. Next base: position 1,140,690,784 of record NC_069503.1, on the reverse strand, counting down.
CCCTGGGATAAGCATAATGCTATATCCTACAGACTAATTCCTAGAATAAGCATAAGACTATACCCTACAGACTAATTAATCCCTGGGATAAATAATGCTATACCCTAAAGACTAATACCAGAGATAAGCATAATGATATACCCTACAAACTAATTAATTCCTGGAATAAATAATGCTATACCCTAAAGACTAATACTAGAGATAAGCATACGGCTTTACCCTACAGATTAATTAATCCCTGGGATAAGCATAACACTATACCCTACAGACTAATTAATCCCTGGGAAAAACATAAAGCTTTACCCTACAGACTAATTAATCCCTGGGATAAGCATAACGCTATACCCTAATACCTGGAGATAAGCATAAGACTATTTAATTAATCCCTAGGATAAACATACAGCTTTACCCTACAGACTAATTAATCCCTAGGATAAGCATACGGCTTTACCCTACAGACTAATTAATCCCTAGGATAAGCATACAGCTTTACCCTACAGACTAATTAATCCCTAGAATAAGCATACGGCTTTACACTACAAACTAATTAATCCCTGGGATAAGCATAAGGCTATACCCTACAGACTAATTAATCCCTAGGATAAGCATACGGCTTTACCCTACAAACTAACTAATCCATTGGATAAGCATAAGGCTATACCCTACAGACTAATTAATCCCTAGGATAAGCATACGGCTTTACCCTACAAACTAATTAATCCCTGGGATAAGCATAAGACTACACTACAGACTAATTAATCCCTAGGATAAACATACGGCTTTACCCTACAGACTAATTAATCCCTAGGATAAGCATACGGCTTTACCCTACAGACTAATTAATCCCTAGGATAAGCATACGGCTTTACCTTACAAACTAATTAATCCCTGGGATAAGCATAAGACTACCCTACAAACTAATTAATCCCTGGGATAAGCATAAGACTACCCTACAGACTAATTAATCCCTAGGATAAACATACGGCTTTACCCTACAGACTAATTAATCCCTAGGATAAGCATACAGCTTTACCCTACAGACTAATTAATCCCTAGGATAAGCATACGGCTTTACCTTACAAACTAATTAATCCCTGGGATAAGCATAAGACTACCCTACAAACTAATTAATCCCTTGGATAAGCATAAGGCTATACACTACAGACTAATTAATCCCTAGGATAAGCATACGGCTTTACCCTACAAACTAATTAATCCCTGGGATAAGCATAAGGCTATACCCTACAGACTAATTAATCCCTAGGATAAGCATACGGCTTTACCCTACAAACTAATTAATCCCTGGGATAAGCATAAGACTACCCTACAGACTAATTAATCCCTAGGATAAACATACGGCTTTACCCTACAGACTAATTAATCCTATGTCAGCCCCACACACACAAATATGTGCTGTCCCCACCCTGTACACATATATTATATACACCCTATGTCAGCCCCACACATGCAAATATGTGCTGTCCCCACCCTGCACACATATATTATATACACCCTATGTCAGCCCCACACACGCAAATATGTGCTGTCCACACCCTGTGTACATATATTATATACACCTTATGTCAGCCCCACACACGCAAATATGTGCTGTCCCCACCCTGTACACATATATTATATACACCCTATGTCAGCCCCACACACACAAATATGTGCTGTCCCCACCCTGTACACATATATTATATACACCTTATGTCAGCCCCACACACAAATATGTGCTGTCCCCACCCTGTACACATATATTATATACACCCTATGTCAGCCCCACACACACAAATACAGGGAGTGCAGAATTATTAGGCAAATGAGTATTTTGACCACATCATCCTCTTTATGCATGTTATCTTACTCCAAGCTGTATAGGCTCGAAAGCCTACTACCAATTAAGCATATTAGGTGATGTGCATCTCTGTAATGAGAAGGGGTGTGGTCTAATGACATCAACACCCTATATCAGGTGTGCATAATTATTAGGCAACTTCCTTTCCTTTGGCAAAATGGGTCAAAAGAAGGACTTGACAGGCTCAGAAAAGTCAAAAATAGTGAGATGTCTTGCAGAGGGATGCAGCACTCTTAAAATTGCAAAGCTTCTGAAGCATGATCATCGAACAATCAAGCGTTTCATTCAAAATAGTCAACAGGGTCGCAAGAAGCGTGTGGAAAAACCAAGGCACAAAATAACTGCCCATGAACTGAGAAAAGTCAAGCGTGCAGCTGCCAAGATGCCACTTGCCACCAGTTTGGCCATATTTCAGAGCTGCAACATCACTGGAGTGCCCAAAAGCACAAGGTGTGCAATACTCAGAGACATGGCCAAGGTAAGAAAGGCTGAAAGACGACCACCACTGAACAAGACACACAAGCTGAAACGTCAAGACTGGGCCAAGAAATATCTCAAGACTGATTTTTCTAAGGTTTTATGGACTGATGAAATGAGAGTGAGTCTTGATGGTCCAGATGGATGGGCCCGTTGCTGGATTGGTAAAGGGCAGAGAGCTCCAGTCCGACTCAGATGCCAGCAAGGTGGAGGTGGAGTACTGGTTTGGGCTGGTATCATCAAAGATGAGCTTGTGGGGCCTTTTCGGGTTGAGGATGGAGTCAAGCTCAACTCCCAGTCCTACTGCCAGTTTCTGGAAGACACCTTCTTCAAGCAGTGGTACAGGAAGAAGTCTGCATCCTTCAAGAAAAACATGATTTTCATGCAGGACAATGCTCCATCACACGCGTCCAAGTACTCCACAGCGTGGCTGGCAAGAAAGGGTATAAAAAGAAAATCTAATGACATGGCCTCCTTGTTCACCTGATCTGAACCCCATTGAGAACCTGTGGTCCATCATCAAATGTGAGATTTACAAGGAGGGAAAACAGTACACCTCTCTGAACAGTGTCTGGGAGACTGTGGTTGCTGCTGCACGCAATGTTGATGGTGAACAGATCAAAACACTGACAGAATCCATGGATGGCAGGCTTTTGAGTGTCCTTGTTAAGAAAGGTGGCTATATTGGTCACTGATTTGTTTTTGTTTTGTTTTCGAATGTCAGAAATGTATATTTGTGAATGTTGAGATGTTATATTGGTTTCACTGGTAAAAATAAATTATTGAAATGGGTATATATTTGTTTTTTGTTAAGTTGCCAAATAATTATGCACAGTAATAGTCACCTGCACACACAGATATCCCCCTAAAATAGCTATAACTAAAAACAAACTAAAAACTACTTCCAAAACTATTCAGCTTTGATATTAATGAGTTTTTTGGGTTCATTGAGAACATGGTGGTTCAATAATAAAATTAATCCTCAAAAATACAACTTGCCTAATAATTCTGCATTCCCCGTATGTGCTGTCCCTACCCTGTACACATATATTATATACACCCTATGTCAGCCCCACACACGCAAATATGTGCTGTCCCCACCCAGGCCCGGACTGACCCATAGGGCATACCGGGCAAAATCCCGGTGGGCCGCAGCTACCTAAGCCCCGCCCACCACTACTGAACTTTGGTTAGCCCCAAAATTTACTGTCACTGATATAGTACTGTGCAGCTGTTGGGCTGCCGGTTACCTTAGCCCTGCCCACACACTGACTAGGCTAAAAGATCAGACTTTGACTACTCTAGATAGTTTACACACTGTTATGTGTAAGGAGCTGAAGCACACAGCGGACCACGGCAATATGACATGACATATGGACATGTGATGTGGGACTGCAGTGCTGGAGTTCGGCTTGCCAGTTGCCCTCAAAAGTTTAGTTAGTGACTGAGTGAGAGAGCACTGAGCAGCAGCCAGTTAGATCCAGGCACGGTGGCAGTGCAGTGAATGAACGATACTGGCACTTGAGGCATCAGGAATTAGTGAGACAGATGCTCCTCAGATTTTATATTTGACTAGCAATTTTCTTTTTCTTCATAGCAGCTGTGCCTGTGCTGTGAACGGCACTGCTGCTTGTTTACACAGGAAGTAAGTGTTGCCTTAGTAACCTCCCTCCTCCCTACACGTCCCCCTTGCGCGGTGCTGTGTGATCCTCCAGCAGTAGGAGAGAAGTCTCTAAAGGTAAGAGGCAGATGACGAGTACAGCACATAAACAGGGTTTTAGCTGCAGGAGGGACATTTTAATCTGGTAATTTGCACACCCCAGATAAGCAGCATTGTGTTCCTTGCCACCTTTTACTATTTTATACTCCCATATTTTAGGACAGCACAACTATCTCCCATAATAGGTCTTTATTGGGGAATGCTGCATAAAAAATACACTGTTCTTAATATATTTTCAGTACTGGGACAGGAGTTATGTGTAAAGAGTATTTATTCCCTAGTTTCTGTGCATGTAAATCTTTGTATATGTATTTATATGTGTGTGTTTATGTGTATGTATGCATGTGTGTATTTATGTGTATGTATGTAGTATGTGTGTGTATGTGTATGTAGTATGTGTGTGTATGTATGTATGTGTATGTATGTATGTATGTATGTATGTATGTATGTATATATATATATATATATATATATATGTATGTATGTGTATTTTTATGTGTGTGTGTGTATGTATTTATATATTTGTATGTGTATATATATATATTTATTTATATCTGTGTGTGTGTGTATATATGTGCGTGTATGTTTGTGTGTGTATGTATATATATATATATATATAATGTGTGTGTGTGTGTGTGTGTGTGTGTGTAATTTGCACTTTTTTGTAAAATATAATATTTTCATAGGACAATAATAGTTTTTGATTGAAATAAGTCTTCCAAACATGTTATATAACATCCCCCAATAAAAAATAAATAAATAAATAAATAAAAACCTAGATCTTTGCCATTTAAGACGGCTTTATGCACCTTATTCCACTGTATCTAAATGTAAAAGCACATGCCCCTGTACTTTATATTATATTTAGATTGGGCTGCTTTGCCTTAAAATGCCCGGGCCTATTTTTGGTCCCAGTCCGGCCATGTCCCCACCCTGTACACATATATTATATACACCCTATGTCAGCCCCCCACACACAAATATGTGCTGTCCCCACCCTGTACACATTATATACACCTTATGTCAGCCCCACACACGCAAATATGTGCTGTCCCCACCCTGTACACATATATTATATATACCTTATGTCAGCCCCCCACACGCAAATATGTGGTTTCCCCACCCTGTACACATATATTATATACACCTTATGTCAGCCCCACACACACAAATATGTGCTGTCCCCACCCTGTACACATATATTATATACACCTTATGTCAGCCCCCCACACACAAATATGTGCTGTCCCCACCCTGTACACATATATTATATAGACCCTATGTCAGCCCCCCCACACACAAATATGTGCTGTCCCCACCCTGTACACATATATTATATACACCCTATGTCAGCCCCACACACGCAAATATGTGCTGTCCCCACCCTGTACACATATATTATATAGACCCTATGTCAGCCCCCCACACACAAATATGTGCTGTCCCCACCCTGTACACATTATATACACCTTATGTCAGCCCCACACACGCAAATATGTGCTGTCCCCACCCTGTACACATATATTATATATACCTTATGTCAGCCCCCCACACGCAAATATGTGGTTTCCCCACCCTGTACACATATATTATATACACCCTATGTCAGCCCCACACACACAAATATGTGCTGTCCCCACCCTGTACACATATATTATATACACCTTATGTCAGCCCCACACACACAAATATGTGCTGTCCCCACCCTGTACACATATATTATATATACCTTATGTCAGCCCCCCACACGCAAATATGTGGTTTCCCCACCCTGTACACATATATTATATACACCCTATGTCAGCCCCACACACACAAATATGTGCTGTCCCCACCCTGTACACATATATTATATACACCTTATGTGCTGTCCCCACCCTGTACACATATATTATATACACATATATTATATACACCTTATGTCAGCCCCACACACACAAATATGTGCTGTCCCCACCCTGTACACATATATTATATATACCTTATGTCAGCCCCCCACACGCAAATATGTGGTTTCCCCACCCTGTACACATATATTATATACACCTTATGTCAGCCCCACACACACAAATATGTGCTGTCCCCACCCTGTACACATATATTATATACACCTTGTGTGCTGTCCCCACCCTGTACACATATATTATATACACATATATTATATACACCCTATGTCAGCCCCACACACACAAATATGTGCTGTCCCCACCCTGTACACATACATTATATACACCTTATGTCAGCCCCACACACGCAAATATGTGCTGTCCCCACCCTGTACACATATATTATATACACCCTATGTCAGCCCCACACACGCAAATATGTGCTGTCCCCACCCTGTACACATATATTATATACACCCTATGTCAGCCCCACACACGCAAATATGTGCTGTCCCCACCCTGTACACATATATTATATACACCCTATGTCAGCCCCACACACGCAAATATGTGCTGTCCACACCCTGTACACATATATTATATACACCCTATGTCAGCCCCACACACGCAAATATGTGCTGTCCCCACCCTGTACACATATATTATATACACCCTATGTCAGCCCCACACACGCAAATATATGCTGTCCTCACCCTGTACACATATATTATATACACCTTATGTGCTGTCCCCACCCTGTACACATATATTATATACACCCTATGTCAGCCCCACACACGCAAATATGTGCTGTCCCCACCCTGTACACATATATTATATACACCCTATGTCAGCCCCCCACACACAAATATGTGCTGTCCCCACCCTGTACACATATATTATATACACCCTATGTCAGCCCCCCACACACAAATATGTGCTGTCCCCACCCTGTACACATATATTATATACACCTTATGTGCTGTCCCCACCCTGTACACATATATTATATACACCCTATGTCAGCCCCACACACGCAAATATGTGCTTAGAATGTGCTTAGAATAATTGTTAGGTTTATTTATAGTTTAAACTTAGTTTTTTTAAATAACACAGGTAAGTTTTTATTTATTTAAAGATAGTTATATTGTAATTATAATTTAAAGTTAGGGGGTGTTAGGTTTAGGGGTTAATAGTTTAATTTAGTGTTTTGCATTATGGGGGGCCGGAGGTTTAGGGGTTAATAGCTTTATTATTGTGGCGACAATGTTGGGGATCGGCGGATTAGGGGGTCAATAACTTTTATTAATGTCGGCAATGTCAGGAGCGGCAGATTAGGGGTTAATAACTTTATTTAGGTGTCAGCAATGTAGGGGGCAGCAGATTAGGGGTGTTTAGACTAGGGGTTTATGTCAGGGTGTACTTTTTTTCCCCATAGACATCAATGGGGGTTGCGTTACGGAGACTTTTCATTCCGCACTTCAGGTGTTAGTTTTTTTTCTAACACTCTCGCCCCATTGATGTCTATGGGGAAAGCGTGCAAGAGCACGTCAAAGCAGCCCTCGGCTTTTGTGCAGTATGGAAGTTAATGCCACCAAATCGCACGCACAAGGAGGCTTTTCAGTAACTCGTAATGGCAGCGCTATAGAGGGTGAAATAACGCAACTTTTTTGGCATTAGTTTCTCACCCTGTTTAGCGCAAAACTCGTAATCTAGGTGTATGTTAGCCACATATACGACTAGATTACGAGTTTTGCGCTAAACAGGATGCGAAACTAACACCAAAAAAGTTGCGTTATTTCACCCTGTATAGCGCTGCCATTACGAGTTACTGAAAAGCCTCCTTGTGCGTGTGATATGGTTGCGTTAAGTTCCATACAGCACAAAATCCAAGGGCTCATTTGACCAGCTCTTACATGCTTTCCCCTATAGACATCAATTAACCTAACATAACTATTCTAATAAAATTAAAAAACTACCAATTAAAAAAATCTAAATTACAAATTTTAAAAAACCTAACACTACGAAAAAAATTAAAAAATCTAAAATTACAAAAAATAATAAACACTAAATTCCGAAAAATAAAAAAACACTAACACCTAGATTACGAGTTTTGTCGGTAAAAACTTGCGGAGCTAACGCTCCTTTTTTTTTTTTCCCAGCACTCCCTTAAGCCAACGCTGGTATTACGAATTTTCTGAATGGCTGCGTTAGCCTCAGAAAAGTGAGCGTTGAGCCAAATTTAGCTCCACTTCTAACCTCAATACCAGCGTTGCTTACGGTACCGGTAAGCTGGAAAAATGTGCTTGTGCACGATTTCCCCATAGGAAACAATGGGGCTGTTTGAGCTGAAAAAAAACCTAACACCTGCAAAAAAGCAGCGTTCAGCTCCTAACGCAGCCCCATTGTTTCCTATGGGGAAAGAAAAAATATGTATACACCTAACATGTACCCCGAGTCTAAACACCCCTAATCTCACTTATTAACCCCTAATCTGCCGCTATCGCTGACACCTGCATTATACTATTAACCCCTAATCTGCCACTCCGGACACCGCCGCTACCTACATTATCCCTATGAACCCCTAATCTGCTGCCCCCAACATCGCCGATACCTATATTATATTTATTAACCCGTAATCTTCCGCCCCCAATGTCGCCACCACCCACCTACAATTATTAACCCCTAATCTGCCGACCGGACATCGTCGCCACTATAATACATTTTATTAACCCCTAATCTGCCCCCCCCCACGTCGCCGCAACCTACCTACAATTATTAACCCTTAATCTGCCGCACCCAACGTCGCTGCTACTATAATAGTTGTTAACCCCTAAACCTAAGTCTAACACTAACCCTAGCACCCCTCTAAGTTAAATATAATTTAAAGAAGTCTAATTAAATTTACTATAATTAAATAAATTATTCCTATTTAAAAATAAATACCTATAAAATAATCCCTAATATAGCTAACCCTAATAAAATAAAAAAGCCCCCCAAAATAATAAAATTCTCTACCCTATACTAAATTACAAAAGTAATCAGCTCTTTTACCCGCCCTTAAAAGGGCTTTTTGCAGGGCATTGCCCCAAAGTAATCAGCTCTTTTACCTGTAAAATAAAATACAAGACCCCCCCCAACATTACAACCCATCACCCACACACCCCTACTCTAAAACCCACCCGATCCCCCCTTAAAAAAAACTAACTAACACTACCCCATTGAAGATCACTCTACCTTGAGCCGTGTTCACCCAGCCCGGGCACCAATGGGCCAGAATAGGACATCCGATCGGGGCAGAAGAGGTCCTCCATCCAGCAGAAGTTTTCATCCAAGTGGCATCTTCTATCTTCATCCATCCTGCGAGAAGCGGGTCCTAACACTACTCCATTGAAGGATTCTATCAGCCAATCGGAATTAAGGTAGGAAAAATCCGATTGGCTGATGTAATCGGAATTCAAGGGACGCCATCTTGGATGACGTCAATTAAAGGAACCTCCATTCTTCGCTTGGACTTCGTTTGAAGAGGATGGCTCCACATCGGCTGGATTAAAGATGGACCCGCTCCGCTCCGGATGGATGAAGATTGAAGATGCCGCCTGGATGAAGACTTCTGCCGCTTGGAGGACCTCTTTTGCCCGGATCGGATGAAGACTTCTGCCCGGCTGGGTGAAGATGGCTCAAGGTAGGGAGATCTTCAGGGGGATAGTGTTAGGTTTTTTTAAGGGGGGAATGGGTGGGTTTTAGAGTAGGGTTGGTTGTGTGGGTGGTGGGTTTTAATGTTGGGGGGGAATTGTATTTTTTTTTACAGGAGAAAGAGCTGATTACTTTGGGGCAATGTCTTGCAAAAGGCCCTTTTAAGGGCTATTTGTAATTTAGTATAGGGTAAGGAATTTTATTATTTTGGGGGGCTTTTTTATTTTATTAGGGGGATTAGATTAGGTGTAATTAGTTTAAAATTCTTGTAATTCTTTTTTTTTTTTTGTCTGTAATTTAGTGTTTTTTTTATTCCGTAATTTAGTTTATTTAATTTAATTGTAATTAATTGTAGGTAGTTTGGCACCCTTCTCTTCCTAAAGTAATCAATTATGTTGCATCAAACTTGGGCTTTCAGAGCTCGAACAGTTTGCAGCCATCTTCCAGCATGACTAAGCTCCACCCCCACAAAAAATAGACAATAGTTTTAACAACTTTAAAATATTTTTTTCCTTGAATCCAACTTTAAATGCTAAATCAAAAAAATATTATTTCAAATTGTTTCTCATAGGGCAAATCTATAACAATTTTTATATTTCCTGTTATGAATTTATAGTCTTAAAAAAATGTTTACATTCAGAATAGTGAAACATAAGCCAAATGAATGCTACAGAGATGATCAGTTCTTTCTTTTAAATGTCATTTTTAAGATATTCATTTGAAATTTGAAATGTTAAAGTGCTGAGGAATTTTGCAACCATTTGAAATTCATTTAGAATGACCATCACCTAGATTTAGAGTTTTGCGTTAGAAGGGGTGCGTTAGCTAAGCGTGTTTTTTTTTTCCCCCCGCACCTTTTAAACAACGCTGGTATTTAGAGTTCTCTGAAGGGCTGCGTTAGGCTCCAAAAAGGGAGCGTACAGGCATATTTACCGCCACTTCAACTCTCGATGCCAGCGTTGCTTACGGACGCGGCCATCTTAAAAAACGTGCTTGTGCACGATTCCCCCATAGGAAACAATGGGGCTGTTTGAGCTGAAAAAAAACCTAACACCTGCAAAAAAGCAGCGTTCAGCTCCTAACGCAGCCCCATTGTTTCCTATGGGGAAACACTTCCTAAGTCTGCACCTAACACCCTAACATGAACCCAGAGTCTAAACACCCCTAACCTTACACTTATTAACCCCTAATCTGCCGCCTCCGCTATCGCTGACACCTGCATTTTATTATTAACCCCTAATCTGCCGCTCCGTACACCGCGCAACCTACATTATACCTATGTACCCCTAATCTGCTGCCCCTAACACCGCCGACCCCTATATTATATTTATTAACCCCTAATCTGCCCCCCCCCAACGTCGCCGCTACCTACCTACACTTATTTACCCCTAATCTGCCGACCGGACCTCGCCGCCACTATAATAAATGTATTAACCCCTAAACCGCCGCACTCCCACCTCAAAAACCTTATAATAAATAGTATTAACCCCTAATCTGCCCTCCCTAACATCACCAACACCTAACTTCAAGTATTAACCCCTAATCTGCCGACCGGACCTCGCTGCTACTATAATAAATGTATTAACCCCTAAAGCTAAGTCTAACCCTAACGCCCCCCTAAGTTAAATATAATTTTTATCTAACGAAATAAATGAACGCTTATTAAATAAATTAATCCTATTTAAAGCTAAATACTGTACTTACCTGTAAAATAAACCCTAAAATAGCTACAATATAAGTAATAATTATATTGTAGCTATTTTAGGATTTATATTTATTTTACAGGCAACTTTGTATTTATTTTAACTAGGTGCAATAGCTATTAAATAGTTAATAACTATTTAATAGCTACCTAGTTAAAATAATTACAAAATTACCTATAAAATAAATCCTAACCTAAGTTACAATTAAACCTAACACTACACTATCAATAAATTAATTAAACTACCTACGATTATCTACAATTAAATCAACTAAACTAAATTACAGAAAACCCCACTAAATTACAAAAAATAAATAAAGATTACAAGAATTTTAAACTAATTACACCTACTCTAAGCCCCCTAAAAAAATAACAAAGCCCCCCCAAAATAAAAAAATGCCCTACCCTATTCTAAAATAAAAAGTTTACAGCTCTTTTACCTTAACAGCCCTTAAAAGGGCCTTTTGCGGGGCATGCCCCAAAGAATTCTGCTCTTTTGTCTGTAAAAAAAAACATAGAATACCCCCCCAACATTACAACCCACCACCCACATACCCCTAATCTAACCCAAACCCCCCTTAAAAAAACCTAACACTAAGCCCCTGAAGATCTCCCTACCTTATCTTCACCACGCCGGGTATCACCAATCCGTCCAGAAGAGGCTCCGAAGTCTTCATCCTATCCGGCAAGAAGAGGTCCAGAAGAGGCTCCGAAGTCTTCCTCCTATCCGACAAGAAGAGGACATCCGGACCGGCAAACATCTTCATCCAAGCGGCATCTTCTAACTTCATCCATTGACGAGGAGCAGCTCCATCTTCAAGACCTCCGGCGCGGAACATCCTCTTCTCCCGACGAATAGACGACGAATGAAGGTTCCTTTAAGGGACGTCATCCAAGATGGCGTCCCTCGAATTCCGATTGGCTGATAGGATTCTATCAGCCAATCGGAATTAAGGTAGGAAAAATCTGATTGGCTGATTGAATCAGCCAATCAGATTCAAGTTCAATCGCATTCTATTGGCTGTTCCGATCAGAGGATGTTCCGCGCCGGAGGTCTTGAAGATGGAGCCGCTCCTCGTCGGATGGATGAAGATAGAAGATGCCGCTTGGATGAAGATGTTTGCCGGTCCGGATGTCCTCTTCTTGCCGGATAGGAGGAAGACTTCGGAGCCTCTTCTGGACCTCTTCTTGCCGGATAGGATGAAGACTTCGGAGCCTCTTCTGGACGTATCTGTGATACCCGGCGTGGTGAAGATAAGGTAGGGAGATCTTCAGGGGCTTAGTGTTAGGTTTTTTAAGGGGGGTTTGGGTTAGATTAGGGGTATATGGGTGGTGGGTTGTAATGTTGGGGGGGGTATTGTATGTTTTTTTTTACAGGCAAAAGAGCAGAATTCTTTGGGGCATGCCCCGCAAAAGGCCCTTTTAAGGGCTGGTAAGGTAAAAGAGCTGTAAACTTTTTATTTTAGAATAGGGTAGGGCATTTTTTTATTTTTGGGGCTTTGTTGTTTTTTTAGGGGGCTTAGAGTAGGTTTAATTAGTTTAAAATTCTTGTAATCTTTTTTTATTTTTTGTAATTTAGTTTAGTTGATTTAATTGTAGGTAATTGTAGGTAGTTTATTTAATTAATTTATTGATAGTGTAGTGTTAGGTTTAATTGTAACTTAGGTTAGGATTTATTTTACAGGTAATTATTTTAACTAGGTAGCTATTAAATAGTTATTAACTATTTAATAGCTATTGTACCTAGTTAAAATAAATGCAAAGTTGCCTGTAAAATAAATATAAATCCTAAAATAGCTACAATATAATTATTAGTTATATTGTAGCTATTTTAGGGTTTATTTTACAGGTAAGTATTTAGCTTTAAATAGGATTAATTTATTTTATAAGAGTTAATTTATTTCGTTAGATAAAAATTATATTTAACTTAGGGGGGTGTTAGGGTTAGGCTTAGCTTTAGGGGTTAATACATTTATTATAGTAGCGGCGAGGTCCGGTCAGCAGATTAAGGGTTAATACTTGAAGTTAGGTGTCGGCGATGTTAGGGAGGGCAGTTTAGGGGTTAATACTATTTATTATAGGGTTTTTGAGGCAGGAGTGCGGCGGTTTAGGGGTTAATACATTTATTATAGTGGGGTTAATAAGTGTAGGTAGGTAGCGGCGACGTTGGGGGGGCAGATTAGGCGTTAATAAATATAATATAGGGGTCGGCGATGTTAGGGGCAGCAGATTAGGGGTACATAGGGATAATGTAGATTGCGGCGGTGTGCGGTCGGCAGATTAGGGGTTAAAAATTTTTATTAGAGTGGCGGCGATGTGGGGGGACCTCGGTTTAGGGGTACATAGATAGTTTATGGGTGTTAGTTTACTTTAGAGCACAGTAGTTAAGAGCTTTATGAACCGGCGTTAGCCCAGAAAGCGCTTAACTCCTGACTTTTTTTCTGCGGTTGGAGTCTTGTCGTTAGATTTCTAATGCTCACTTCAGCCAAGACTCTAAATACCAGAGTTAGAAAGATCCCATTGAAAAGATAGGATACGCAATTGACGTAAGGGGATCTGCGGTATGGAAAAGTCGCGGCTGTAAAGTGAGCGTTAGACCCTTTCCTGACTGACTCTAAATACCAGCGGGCGGTAAAAACCAGCGTTAGGAGCCTCTAACGCTGGTTTGGACGGCTAACGCAGAACTCTAAATCTAGGCGTATATGTGGCCAGTATTTTGTTGCATTAAATTAATCTGCTAAAATGACATAATATAATGGCCGTTACTATATTTATCTATAGACACACAAGATATTTGAGGTGGCAGTTTTTCCTGGTGCCCCACTGCTCAGAACTTATAACAGAGACATACATATACCTATGTGGTATACTGCTCTGGATACAGAATAAATAAGAGAAATATATAATCACACATGTCATAACCTTCAATATTGATATTGTCACACATAATATAGCAGCAAGAGGGCAAATCATTGCACAGTGTGTGGTTCCTGAAACATTAAATCAGTGGCCTCTAGTTATGAAGGTCTGGCGGACCTGATCCGACACTGCGGATCAGGTCCGCCAGACCTCGGTGAATATGGCGAGCAATACGCTCGCCGAATTCAGCATTGCACCAGCAGCTCACAAGAGCTGCTGGTGTAACGCAGCCCCCTGCAGACTCGCGGCCAATGGGTGTGTCAATCAACCCAATCGTACTCGATCGGCTTGATTTCCGGCGATGTCTGTCCGCCTGCTCAGAGCAGGCGGACAGGTTATGGAGCAGCGGTCTTTGTAACCGCTGCTTCATAACTGCTGTTTCTGGCGAGTCTCAAGACTCACCAGAAACAGGGGCCATCAAGCTCCTTACGGAGCTTGTTACATAGAGCCCAATGTCTTGTGTGTGTTACTGTGAGTATGGGTATAAATCCCCACTGTGTTTATGTGTGTGTTACTGTGAGTTTAGGTGCAAATCCCCACTGTATTTATATGTGTGTGTGTTACTGTGAGTATGGGTGTAAATCCCCACTGTGTTTATATGTGTGTGTTACTGTGAGTTTAGGTGTAAATTCCCACTGTGTTTATATGTGTGTGTTACTGTGAGTATGGGTATAAATCCCCACTGTGTTTATGTGTGTGTTACTGTGAGTTTAGGTGTAAATCCCCACTGTATTTATATGTGTGTGTGTTACTGTGAGTATGGGTGTAAATCCCCACTGTGTTTATATGTGTGTGTTACTGTGAGTATGGGTGTAAATCCCCACTGTGTTTATATGTGTGTTACTGTGAGTATAGGTGTAAATCACCACTGTGTTTATATGTGTGTTACTGTGAGTATAGGTGTAAATCCCCACTGTTTTTATGTGTGTTATTGTAAGTATGGATGTAAATCCCTGCTGTGTTTATATGTGTGTATTACTGTGAGTATAGGTGTAAATCCCCACTGTGTTAATATGTGTGTTACTGTGAGTATAGGTGTAAATCCCCACTGTGTTAATATGTGTGTGTTACTGTGAGTATAGGTGTAAATCCCCACTGTGTTTATATGTGTGTTACTGTGAGTATAGGTGTAAATCCCCACTGTGTTTATATGTGTGTGTTACTGTGAGTATAGGTGTAAATCCCCACTGTGTTAATATGTGTGTGTTACTGTGAGTATAGGTGTAAATCCCCACTGTGTTTATCTGTGTGTTACTGTGAGTATAGGTGTAAATCCCCACTGTGTTTATATGTGTGTATTACTGTGAGTATAGGTGTAAATCCCCACTGTGTTTATGTGTGTGTGTTACTGTGAGTATAGGTGTAAATCCCCACTGTGTTTATCTGTGTGTTACTGTGAGTATAGGTGTAAATCCCCACTGTGTTTATGTGTGTGTGTTACTGTGAGTATAGGTGTAAATCCCCACTGTATTTATATGTGTGTGTGTTACTGTGAGTATAGGTGTAAATCCCCACTGTGTTTATATGTGTGTGTGTTACTGTGAGTATAGGTGTAAATCCCCACTGTGTTTATGTGTGTGTGTATTACTGTGAGTATAGGTGTAAATCCCCACTGTATTTATATGTGTGTGTGTTACTGTGAGTATAGGTGTAAATCCCCACTGTGAGTATAGGTGTAAATCCCCACTGTGTTTATATGTGTGTGTATTACTGTGCGTATAGGTGTAAATCCCCACTGTGTTTATGTGTGTGTGTTACTGTGAGTATAGGTGTAAATCCCCACTGTATTTATATGTGTGTGTGTTACTGTGAGTATAGGTGTAAATCCCCACTGTGTTTATATGTGTGTGTGTTACTGTGAGTATAGGTGTAAATCCCCACTGTGTTTATATGTGTGTGTGTTACTGTGAGTATAGGTGTAAATCCCCACTGTATTTATATGTGTGTGTGTTACTGTGAGTATGGGTGTAAATCCCCACTGTGTTTATATGTGTGTGTTACTGTGAGTATGGGTGTAAATCCCCACTGTGTTTATATGTGTGTTACTGTGAGTATAGGTGTAAATCACCACTGTGTTTATATGTGTGTTACTGTGAGTATAGGTGTAAATCCCCACTGTTTTTATGTGTGTTATTGTAAGTATGGATGTAAATCCCTGCTGTGTTTATATGTGTGTATTACTGTGAGTATAGGTGTAAATCCCCACTGTGTTAATATGTGTGTTACTGTGAGTATAGGTGTAAATCCCCACTGTGTTAATATGTGTGTGTTACTGTGAGTATAGGTGTAAATCCCCACTGTGTTTATATGTGTGTTACTGTGAGTATAGGTGTAAATCCCCACTGTGTTTATATGTGTGTGTTACTGTGAGTATAGGTGTAAATCCCCACTGTGTTAATATGTGTGTGTTACTGTGAGTATAGGTGTAAATCCCCACTGTGTTTATCTGTGTGTTACTGTGAGTATAGGTGTAAATCCCCACTGTGTTTATATGTGTGTATTACTGTGAGTATAGGTGTAAATCCCCACTGTGTTTATGTGTGTGTGTTACTGTGAGTATAGGTGTAAATCCCCACTGTGTTTATCTGTGTGTTACTGTGAGTATAGGTGTAAATCCCCACTGTGTTTATGTGTGTGTGTTACTGTGAGTATAGGTGTAAATCCCCACTGTATTTATATGTGTGTGTGTTACTGTGAGTATAGGTGTAAATCCCCACTGTGTTTATATGTGTGTGTGTTACTGTGAGTATAGGTGTAAATCCCCACTGTGTTCATGTGTGTGTGTATTACTGTGAGTATAGGTGTAAATCCCCACTGTATTTATATGTGTGTGTGTTACTGTGAGTATAGGTGTAAATCCCCACTGTGAGTATAGGTGTAAATCCCCACTGTGAGTATAGGTGTAAATCCCCACTGTGAGTATAGGTGTAAATCCCCACTGTGTTTATATGTGTGTGTATTACTGTGCGTATAGGTGTAAATCCCCACTGTGTTTATGTGTGTGTGTTACTGTGAGTATAGGTGTAAATCCCCACTGTATTTATATGTGTGTGTGTTACTGTGAGTATAGGTGTAAATCCCCACTGTGTTTATATGTGTGTGTGTTACTGTGAGTATAGGTGTAAATCCCCACTGTGTTTATATGTGTGTGTGTTACTGTGAGTATAGGTGTAAATCCCCACTGTGTTTATATGTGTGTGTGTTACTGTGAGTATAGGTGTAAATCCCCACTGTATTTATATGTGTGTGTGTTACTGTGAGTATAGGTGTAAATCCCCACTGTATTTATATGTGTGTGTTACTGTGAGTATGGGTATAAATCCCCACTGTGTTTATGTGTGTGTTACTGTGAGTATAGGTGTAAATCCCCACTGTATTTATATGTGTGTGTGTTACTGTGAGTATAGGTGTAAATCCCCACTGTTTATATGTGTGTGTTACTGTGAGTATGGGTGTAAAAACCCACTGTGTTTATATGTGTGTTACTGTGACTATGGGTGTAAATCCCCACTGTGTTTATATGTGTGTGCTACTGTGAGTATAGGTGTAAATCCCCACTGTGTTTATATATGTGTGTTACTGTGAGTATAGGTGTAAATCCCCACTGTGTTTATATATGTGTGTTACTGTGACTATGGGTGTAAATCCCCACTGTGTTTATATGTGTGTGTTACTGTGAGTATGGGTGTAAATCCCACTGTTTTTATATGTGTGTGTTACTGTGAGTATGGGTGTAAAAACCCACTGTGTTTATATGTGTGTGTTACTGTGACTATGGGTGTAAATCCCCACTGTGTTTATATG
The DNA here is from genome assembly GCF_027579735.1 of Bombina bombina. NCBI lineage: Eukaryota > Metazoa > Chordata > Amphibia > Anura > Bombinatoridae > Bombina > Bombina bombina. The sequence goes on along the minus strand of NC_069503.1, from coordinate 1,140,672,722 downwards.
TGTGTTACTGTGACTATGGGTGTAAATCCCCACTGTGTTTATATGTGTGTGTGTTACTGTGATTATGGGTGTAAATCCCCACTGTGTTTATATGTGTGTGTTACTGTGAGTATGGGTGTAAATCCCCACTGTTTTTATATGTGTGTGTGTTACTGTGACTATGGGTGTAAATCCCCACTGTGTTTATATATGTGTGTTACTGTGACTATGGGTGTAAATCCCCACTGTGTTTATATATGTGTGTTACTGTGACTATGGGTGTAAATCCCCACTGTGTTTATATGTGTGTGTGTTACTGTGATTATGGGTGTAAATCCCCACTGTTTTTATATGTGTGTGTTACTGTGACTATAGGTGTAAATCCCCACTGTGTTTATATGTGTGTGTGTTACTGTGAGTATGGGTGTAAATCCCCACTGTTTTTATATGTGTGTGTGTTACTGTGACTATGGGTGAAAATCCCCACTGTGTTTATATATGTGTGTTACTGTGACTATGGGTGTAAATCCCCACTGTTTTTATATGTGTGTGTTACTGTGACTATGGGTGTAAATCCCCACTGTGTTTATATGTGTGTGTTACTGTGACTATGGGTGTAAATCCCCACTGTGTTTATATGTGTGTGTTACTGTGACTATGGGTGTAAATCCCCACTGTGTTTATATGTGTGTGTTACTGTGACTATGGGTGTAAATCCCCACTGTGTTTATATATGTGTGTTACTGTGACTATGGGTGTAAATCCCCACTGTGTTTATATGTGTGTGTTACTGTGACTATGGGTGTAAATCCCCACTGTGTTTATATGTGTGTGTTACTGTGACTATGGGTGTAAATCCCCACTGTGTTTATATGTGTGTGTTACTGTGACTATGGGTGTAAATCCCCACTGTGTTTATATGTGTGTGTTACTGTGACTATGGGTGTAAATCCCCACTGTGTTTATATGTGTGTGTTACTGTGACTATGGGTGTAAATCCCCACTGTGTTTATATGTGTGTTACTGTGTGTATGGGTGTAAATCCCCACTGTTTTTACATGTGTGTGTGTTACTGTGACTATGGGTGTAAATCCCACTGTTTTTATATGTGTGTGTTACTGTGAGTATGGGTGTAAATCCCCACTGTGTTTATATGTGTGTGTTACTGTGACTATGGGTGTAAATCCCCACTGTGTTTATATGTGTGTGTTACTGTGACTATGGGTGTAAATCCCCACTGTGTTTATATGTGTGTTACTGTGTGTATGGGTGTAAATCCCCACTGTTTTTATATGTGTGTGTGTTACTGTGACTATGGGTGTAAATCCCACTGTTTTTATATGTGTGTGTTACTGTGACTATGGGTGTAAGTCCCCACTGTGTTTATATATGTGTGTTACTGTGAGTATAGGTGTAAATCCACACTGTCGACTAGATTACGAATTGTGCGTTAGGGTAAAAAGCAGCGTTAAGAGGTCCTAACGCTGATTTTTTACGCCCGCTGGTATTACGAGTCTTGCAGGTTTAGTGTGACAGCACACTTGTTTGGCCTTAAAGCAAAACGACTTACGTAAACTTTGTAAAGTCTTTTTTCTATGGGGCTTCCATAGAGCTGATATTACGAGTCTGTCCTGGTAGGCCAAAAAGTGAGCGGTACAGCCTACCCTGTCAAGATCCCTAACCCATTTAAAAGTCAGTAGTTATGAGTTTTACACTACAACGCTGTAGCATAAAACTCATAACTAAAGTGCTAAAAAGTACACTAACACCCATAAACTACCTATTAACCCCTAAACCGAGGCCCTCCCGCATCACAAACACTAATAACATTTTTAACCCCTAATCTGCCACTCTGGGCACCGCCGCCACCTACATTATATTTATGAACCGCTAATCTGCTGTGCCCAACATCGTCAACACCTACATTATATCTATTAACTGCTAATCTGCCTTCCCAAATGTCGCTGACATCTACATTATATTATTAACCCCTAATCTGCCGCCACCAATGTCGCCGCCACTATATTAAAGTTAGTAACCCCTAAACCTAAGTCTAACCCTAAACCTAACACCCACTAACTTAAATATAATTACAATAAATCTAAATAAATATTCCTATCATTAACTAAATTATTCCTATTTAAAACTAAATACTTACCTGTAAAATAAACCCTAACCTAACTACAATATAACTAATAGTTACATTGTAGCTATCTTAGGGTTTATTTTTATTTTACAGGCAAGTTTGTATTTATTTTAACTAGGTAGAATAGTTATTAAACAGTTATTAACTATTTAATAACTACCTAGCTAAAATAAATACAAAAGTACCTGTAAAATAAAACTTAACCTAAGTTACAATAACACCTAACACTACACTATAATTAAATAAATTAACTCAATTAAATACAATTAAATAAATTACATACAATTAGCTAAATTAAATTAACTAAAGTACAAAAAAACAACACTAAATTACAGAAAATAATAAACAAATTACAGATATTTAAACTAATTACGCCTAATCTAATAGCCCTATTAAAATAAAAAAAAGCCCCCCCAAAATTAAAAAACCCTAGCCAAAACTAAACTACCTATAGCCCCAAAGTAATCAGCTCTTTTTCCTGTAAAAAAAATACAAACACCCCCCCCAACAGTAAAACCCACCACCCACACAACCAACCCCCCAAATAAAATACTATCTAACAAAAACCTAAGCTCCCCATTGCCCTGAAAAGGGTATTTGGATGGGCACTGCTTTTAAAAGGGCAATTAGCTCTTTTGCCGCCCAAAGTCCCTCTTTGGTCCATCTTTAAGACATCCGAAGTAGAGCATCCTCTTCTGCCGACGGACTAACGACAAATGAAGGTACCTTTAAGTGACGTCACCCAAGATGGCGTCCCTTAGATTCCAATTGGCTGATAGAATTCTATCAGTCAATCAGAATTAAGGTAGAAAAAATCCTATTGGCTGAAGTTCAATCCTATTGGCTGATCCAATCAGCCAATAGGATTGAGCTGGCATTCTATTGGCTGTTCCAATCAGCCAATAGAATGCAAGCTCAATCGTATTGGCTGATTGGATCAGCCAATAGGATTGAACTTCAATGCTATTGGCTGATTGCATCAGCCAATAGGATTTTTTCTACCTTAATTCCGATTGGCTGACAGAATTCTATCAGCCAATCGGAATCTAAAGGACGCCATCTTGGATGACATCACTTAAAGGTACCTTCATTCATCGGAAGAAGAGGATACTCCACGTCGGATGTCTTGAAGATGGACCCGCTCCGCGCCGGATGGATGAAGATAGAAGATGCCGTCTGGATGAAGACTTCTGCCCGTCTGGAGGACCACTTCGCCCAGCTTGGATGAAGACGTCTCCCGGTAAGTCGATCTTCAGGGGGTTAGTGTTAGGTTTTTTTTAAGGGTGTATTGGGTGGGTTTTATTTTTAGGTTAGGGACTTTGGGCGGCAAAAGAGCTAACTGCCCTTTTAAGTGCAATGCCCATCCAAATGACCTTTTCAGGGCAACGGGGAGCTTAAGTTTTTTTTAGATAGTATTTTATTTGGGGTGTTGGTTGTATGGGTGGTGGGTTTTACTGTTGGGGGGTGTTTGTATTTTATTTACAGGAAAAAGAGCAGATTACTTTGGGGCAATGCCCCGCAAAAGGCCCTTTTAAGGGCTATTGGTAGTTTAGTTAGGCTAGGGTTTTTTTTATTTTGAGGGGTCTTTTTTATTTTAATAGGGCTATTAGATTAGGTGTAATTAGTTTAAATATCTAATTTGTTTATTATTTTCTGTAATTTAGTGTTCGTTATTTTTTGTTCTTTAGCTAATATATATTATTTTAGCTAATTGTATGTAATTTATTTAGTTGTATTTAATTTAGTTAATTTATTTAATTATAGTGTAGTGTTAGGTGTTATTGTAACTTAGGTTAGGCTTTATTTTACAGGTACGTTTGTATTTATTTTAGCTAGGTAGCTATTAAATAGTTAATAACTATGTAATAACTATTCTACCTAGATAAAATAAATACAAACTTGCCTGTAAAATAAAAATAAACCCTAAGCTAGATACAATGTAACTATTAGTTATATTGTAGCTAGCTTAGGGTTTATATTACAGGTAAGTATTTAGTTTTAAATAGGAATAATCTAGTTAATGATAGGAATATTTATTTAGATTTATTGTAATTATATTTAAGTTAGTGGGTGTTAGGTTTAGGGTTAGACTTAGGTTTAGGGGTTAATAACTTTAATATAGTGGCGACGACGTTGGTGGCGGCAGATTATGGGTTAATAATATAATGTAGGTTTTCGGCGACATTGGGGAAGGCAGATTAGGGGTTAATAAATAGTATGTAGGTGTCGGCGATGTTGGGGGCAGCAGATTAGAGGTTCATAACTATAATGTAGGTGGCGGCGGTGTCCGGAGCGGCAGATTAGGGGTTAATAATATAATGCAGGTGTCGGCGATGTCGGGGGCGGCAAATTAGGGGTTAATAAGTGTAAGATTAGGGGTGTTTAGACTAGGGGTTCATGTTAGGGTGTTAGTTGTAGACATAAATTTTATTTCCCCATAGGAATCAATGGGGCTTTTTGCAGGTGTTAGACTTTTTTTCAGCCGGTTCTCCCGTTGATTCCTATGGGGAAATCGTGCACGAGCACGTACGACCAGCTCACCACTGACTTAAGCAGCGCTAGTATTGGAGTGCGGTAATGAGCAAAATTTTGATCAACGCTCACTTCTTGCCTTTTAACGACGGGTTTCTGAAAATTCGTAATAACAGCGCTGTACGAAAGTGAGCGGTGAGACAAAACTGCTCGTTAGCACCGCACAGCCTCTAACGCAAAACTCGTAATCTAGGTGTGTGTTTATATGTGTGTGTTACTGTGAGTATGGGTGTTTATATGTGTGTGTTACTGTGAGTATGGGTGTTTATATGTGTGTGTTACTGTGAGTATGGGTGTTTATATGTGTGTGTTACTGTGAGTATGGGTGTTTATATGTGTGTGTGTTTCTGGAAAAAAAAAAAACATTTTAAAAAAAGTATTGCAAACAAAAGTTATACAGGCGAATATGAGATCTCGGGTGTTAGAAAAAAAAGCAGACGCAGGGATTTTACATTGACATACATAGAGAAACATGCATATATATATATATATATATATATATATATATATATATATATATATATATATATATATATATATATATATATATATATATATAGAGAGAGAGATATCTTTAACTATGGAGATAATGACAAGATTTTACATTACAATCTCATACACATTAAACCATATCTCAGAGGGATTTTCATATCTAGACATATATATATATATATATATATATATATATATATATTCATATCTCACTATAAATAGATATATTGGTCCAAGAATCATCACAGATATACAGAAATATTTATTTATAAATAAATAGAACATATTACTTTACTAAAACATTTTGGCAATATGAAATATTCACATTTTCATGTACAGTACACTTTTCGAAGAGAATACGTCATGGGCTTTGTGCAACATATTAGAGTTTTAGTGGGGGGGTTTTCTATTTGTCTTCTCTATTGACTTTTATGGGGGAATTTGTGAACGTGCACTTGATTTGGCTGTTTGGATTACGCGGATTAATGTGCGTGCAAAATAAGTTATTTGCGAAAAAGCCTTAATGCGCGCCGTGTTTTTGCAACTGATATGCCGCACGACTTGTCATCTTGCCCTAAGTGTAGAGTGCAAGTATATGTCAAGCATTGTTCAATCCCCGTACAGTATTTGTATCTACCACCTCTACTGGAAGTCTGTTCCATGAATCAGTAGCTCGAAATACATATCCTTAACAATAACTTTCTTGTATGAACTCAAGAAGACAAAGACGTAAATGAATAGTGATTTTATTAGAAGTGTTTTCTCTCTCTTGCAGAAATGAGATACAGACTTAATAAAAATATTGAATGGGGTCTCATTAAGACAACATTCCTATACAGTTCTTTGTAATCTCACGACCTGCTTCTCCCTATTAGTGCTAATTACGTCGCTGGCCCTGGAGCTGGCTAGGCAAGCCTCACAGTGTGATGGGTTAATTGAGGTACTGGTTACCCCGTTGCCCCCCTAATGAGCGTACTCTGATCTCTTCCTATTACTAGATCTAACTTCAATTCTCCTGCTGGTACAATTACAGCTGCAGGCACTGCCGGATTAAAGCTATTGGAAGTGTAATGTTCCCTAACCGCTGGATAAATGCTTTCTGACAGTGCTTAAGCCCTCTCTGGAGAATATCTTTATTCAAAGGTGCAGTCATACACTAGTGTCTGAAGGAAACCCATTCAGGTTAATAACATGGCAGCAGGTTTTGCTACTTAACCCTTTCATGTTCAGAGTGGCCAACAGAATAAAATGGTCCCAGAGGATACAACTGCAATAAAATAAACCCTTTTATCAACAAAACACAAATGCTTTGCATGCACCTAGCTTCTTGCCATTATTTGTTTGTATGTAGAGCTAGCAGGTCAAATAGAAGGAAAACACAAAGCTGACGGCTAATTCTCAACATTTGTCATGATGTTATATTGATTGTATCTAAGTTCTATATAGATGATAGAGACAGAGATAGAGATGATAGAAACAGAGATATAGATGATAGAAAGACAGAGCTGATAGAGAGAGACTGAGATATAGATGATAGAGACAGAGATAGAGATGATAGTGACAGACAGGGATGATAGAGACAGATATGATAGAGACAGATATGATAGAGACAGAGATGATAGAGACAGACAGAGATATAGATGACAGAGAGAGACAAAGAGATAGAGATGATAGAGACTGATATATAATAAATGATAGAGACAGAGATAGGGATGATAGAGACAGATATAATGATTGAGAGAAAAAGAGATAAAAGAAACAGGTGTGAAATCATGTATTTTACAATATCACATATACATTACACAAAATAAAAAATATTTTTTTTATTTTTAATAGATGTATAATTGTTTTGTTTTTCAATATCACAAATAGTATTTTTAGCTCCATTTCAAAAAGATAGTAAATCATAAAATAAAACTGCTATTCTATCTTTTTTTTTTTTTCAATTTTAATTTTTTATTGTTCAGCATATAAATTTCTAACAATTTGATTACGCCCGTGCAGGGCAACAACAGAAAAAAATAAATAAGAGAAGATAAGAAAAATAAATATCGACATAGCTTTTTTGCAGCTTTGCTTATCTTCAATAGTCAACTTAAGTTATACAAAAGTAAGATAACAATTGCTAACAGGGTAATACTACCAAAATACATACATAAAAAAATCAATAATAATGTGGTCAGCCCCTTAGCCCATCCAACTTAAGCATAGTGTACTCCTGCACACAATTATCCATTTTATACTGCTGACTTCTTTTTATCCCCTCTAAGGCCCTTAATTCATAAGCACATAACCTTTAATAGGGCCTTTTTATTTCTCAGAATGACTTTGGGCCGTGTCCCCGCCCCTCCCCCCCCCATCCCCCCCTACCACCAAGGAAGGGGAAGAGAAAAAGAAAGAAGAAGAAAGAAAGGGGAAGAAAAAAAAAAAAAAAAAAAAGGGAAATCCCCAACGAAGTGACAAGGGAGTCTACCATACCCCTAGTAATACTAATTCCGAATTTCTGAAAGGAAAGATCATAAAATCAATTTCGGTTGATGTGAAGATTTTAATGAATAAAGACCACTTCATAAAAAACTTTTTAATGTCCTCATCATCATTCATGTTGGTATCTATCTGTTCTAATATACACTGTTTTTAAGGCAGTTTTTAACCTCGTTAACCGAGGGGGTTGCCGACGTTTTCCATTTTTTAAAAATTAAGTATCTAGCTGCTATAATTACCATATTGATTAATTTATGTTGGGGATGTAGCTTCTCCCTATCTTTCTTTAGAAATACCATGTAACTCAAGGATAGATCCAGAGGGCCGATCTTGACGGTATTTTTTAGCCAATATTCCACTTTCCTCCAGAATTGACCCATTCTAGAACAGCTCCATATCATATGCACCAAGTCAGCACCATATTTTGAACATTTTGGGCATTTAATAAATTCTGTGTTCCCACATTTAAGACCTTTCTCTGGAGTGAAGTATGTCCTATATAGGAGTTTCACCTGTGTTTCCCTCCAAGTGGCAGAAAGTGTAGTCTGAGCTATTCTTGTAATAGAACCTTGTATCAATTGAGCATCGATATTGCTCTCTAATATTAAGTTATTCCAGTCTACCGAGAGTTTCTCGAGATTTGAAGTGCCCCCGAGGGAGACAAGAAGGTGGTAACATGGGGAGATAGACATCAGTCCATTTCCTACCAATGTTAACCACCCCTCCAATCCTCCCCAGGACCAAGGGGAGTTTGTATCCTTCAAGAGTTCCACTACAAAATGTCTGGCTTGGAGGTATGCGAAAAATTCCTTATTTGGAAGATCGAATTCATGCCTAAGTGATTCGTATGCTTTTACCACATAATTCTCTCTATCAATGAGCTGGATGACCCTTGCCAATCCTACGTTATGCCATCTTTGAAATACTGCCGATTCTATTCCCGCCGGGAATTTAGGGTTACCTAGAAATGAAGCAAACTTTGATACATTGCAGTCCAGAGATAGTGCCTTGCCCATTTTCCACCAGCTTTGAATGGGAACATAGATAGTTTTGAATGCCTTCAACCCCTGGGGTATTAATTTTGGTTTACAATGTGTTAGAGCTGCCGGTAGGAATGGGTAGCAGATATTGTTCTCTAATTCATTATTTGTGACATAGTCTTTAATAAAAAACCAGTCTGCCACTATACGTGCTAAAAAAGCATAATTGTACATCCGCACATCCGGCAGTGCAAATCCCCCCTGATTCCCAGGTAATTGTAGCTTAGAGAGAGCAATTCTAGGTTTTTTGTTCTGCCAAATGAATCTTCTCAGAAGAGTATTCAGCAACCGAATGTCTTTTGCTTTAAGTAAAATGGGAAGATTCTGCAGGATATATAACAACTTCGGAAGTAAGACCATTTTAAACACCGCTATTCTACCTGATATAGATATTGGAAGACTTTGCCAATTTGATAGACTCTGTTTAATCTCTGCCAGAATTGGGGAAATATTTAACTCATACAACTTCTCTATGTTAGCTGGAATTAGGATCCCCAGATATTTAAATGCATCCGCCACTATCTTGAAAGGAATATCAAGAGGTGAGTTTTTATTTCTCTTTAACCAAAGAAGTTCCGATTTTGAAGTGTTAACTCTGTAGCCTGAAAAGGATCCAAATTGTTTAATAATTGATAGTAGCTTTGGCAAATTATCTTTAATATTTGATAAATAGAGCAGAATATCGTCTGCATATAATGCTATTTTGAGCTCCTTTTTCCTAACCTTAATACCTTCTAGTTGATGTCTAACCAAGATTGCTAGAGGTTCTATTGATAAATCAAAGAGCAGGGGAGATAGAGGACATCCCTGTCGTGTTCCCCTCTCCAGTGTAATCTCTGGGGAAAGGGTACCATTGACCAAGAGTTTAGTGTGAGGTTTATTATATAAATTTGTTACAAAATGACAGAATTTACCTTCAAAACCAAATTTGGTTAAAGTCTCGATTATATGATCGTGATGAACCGAATCAAATGCTTTTTCTGCATCAATTGAAATAACCGCATGATCTAAGATGTCCTGCCCCTCCTCGCCCCACACACTTTCCTGGGAAAAATAATCTACCATCAGCAAGATCTCTCTAATCTTTGCTGATGAGTTCCGTCCGTGCAGAAATTCTGCCTGATCCCTATGTATGATAGTGGGTAAAATCTGTTGTAATCTATATGCTAGAATAGAGGTTAAGATCTTATAATCTATATTCAGGAGAGCTATGGGTCTATAAGATTCTTTTAAGCTAAGGTCTTTCCCTTGTTTGGGAATGAGTATTGTGTTGGATGCCGAGAAAGAGGGGGGGGGATTGGGAGTCCATCTATATAAATTGCATTAAATAACCTACACAGACTTGGAACTATTGCTGGCGCTAGGATTTTGTAAAATTCGTTAGGCAGCGAGTCAGGACCAGGGGAGCTTCTCCAGCGCAAGTTTATTATAACTCGCCTCGATTTCAAGTTCACATTCACACCGACAGGGGCGTTTAATAATCTCTATCTCGTCTGCCCTAAGAGTTGGAATTATCAATTGTCTCCAAAATTGGGCCGATTGGGTTTTATCTGAGTCTTTCAGGGAGTATATCTCTTGATAATAAGCTGAAAACAGGTCTGCGATCTTTTCTGAACTTGTTATTGTTTTCCCCTCCTGTTGAAGTGAATCAATCACCACTGACCCTTTGGCTCCTTTAATAGATGTATAATTGTTTTGTTTTTCAATATCACAAATAGTATTTTTAGCTCCATTTCAATTTAAAAGATAGTAAATCATAAAATAAAACTGCTATTCTATCTTTACTAAACCTACGTAATTCGTTCTTCATTCCAGCTCCTGCTATTTTACATTTTCTACTTTTTACAAAACTATAATGTCTTTTAACAAAATGATCATTTTAGGGAGAGGGATACATCAGTACAATTTACAGTTAAAGGAAAATTCTATTAAAACAAATACAATTCTCTATTTCATCAGCAAAAGAAGGATTTATTTAAAAAATGAAATACTCTTTGTGTATATAGCCCCTAAAATATATAGTCACTAATTCTGTGCTGCTCTGAACAAGGACACAGCCAGTGAGCCAATCATCAGCAGGGATGCATTCATATGCTCCAGTCAGCAGCCACCTCCTTATTGGCGCAGTATAATGCGCTCCAGGAGAGACTGGCTATGTATTAAACTACTTAGCAGAAAAAGGATTTCCTTTAAAAGAATGATTCTCTCATTAAATAGTTCCCTTTACATTATAATTTCTGTCTAATTAGTATCCAGTCTGCTAGGTGAAAATAGCTGCACAGTTTTCTGTATAATTAAAATCCCTCACACCCCCTAATAATGTCCCCAGTCAGCGCACTGATGCAGCAACTGTCCTTTATTCAGCCTAAACTGAAACATTTTACATTTGATTTAAATTTACAGTCTGCGCCTTAACTGCAAAATTACACCTAATAAAGAACAAAAGGCGCTTAAAATGTCAAACAGCATTGCCAACAGCACTGAATCATTACGCACACCTGCAAACCTTTAATTCAGTAATTAACGCAGAATTTCAGGCTCTGAGTTTACTGTAAAGTATAAGGAAAAAACACACAGTTGTAATGGTATAAATAGCAATGACTAAGAGAGATTTTTAATCAAACTAATGAGTAGATTGACTTCTGACTGTGCTGTGCCACAAAAAGCAATAGGTTAATAAAAAAAAGAATTTAAAATAACATTGCAATAGGATAAAATGATACCCCCCCCTCACTACACAAGTACCTCTAGGGTTGCCCACCTCTCGGCTATGTTTTCCTGGACACTTAAGAGTTACACATCCTGCAGGGTGTGCAGAGGGTAACATGCATTGTGCTGCTGGACAGCACACGAATAGTGACGCTGGACAGCATAAAACAGAATTTATGCTTACCTGATAAATTACTTTCCTCCAACGGGTGTGTCCGGTCCACGGCGTCATCCTCACTTGTGGGAATATCTCTTCCCAACAGGAAATGGCAAAGAGTCCCAGCAAAGCTGGCCATATAGTCCCCTCCTAGGCTCCGCCCACCCCAGTCATAGCGGACCGACGGACAGGAGGAAAAAATAGGAGAAACCATAGGGTGTCGTGGTGACTGTAGTTAGAGAAAATAATTCATCAGACCTGATTAAAAAACCAGGGCGGGCCGTGGACCCGACCCACCCGTTGAGAAAGTAATTTATAAAGTAAGCATAAATTCTGTTTTCTCCAACATTGGTGTGTCTGGTCCACGGCGTCATCCTTACTTGTGGGAACCAATACCAAAGCTTTAGGACACGGATGAAGGGAGGGAGCAAATCAGGTTACCTAAACGGAAGGCACCACGGCTTGCAAAACCTTTCTCCCAAAATAGCCTCCGAAGAAGCAGAAAGTATCAAATTTGTAAAATTTGGCAAAAGTGTGCAGTGAAGACCAAGTCGCTGCCTTACATATCTGATCAACAGAAGCCTCGTTCTTGAAGGCCCCATGTGGAAGCTACAGCCCTAGTGGAGTGAGCTGTGATTCTTTCAGGAGGCCTGCCGTCCGGCAGTCTCATAAGCCAATCGGATGAGTGCTTTTAAGCCAAAAGGAAAGAGGGTAGAAGTTGCTTTTGACCTCTCCTTTTACCCAGAATAGACGACAAACAGAGAAGAAGTTTGTCTGAACTCTTTTGTAGCTTCTAAGTAGAACTTTAGGAGCACGGACTACATCTAAATTGTGTAGCAAACGTTCCTTCTTTGAAACTGGATTCGGACACAAAGAAGGTACAACTATCTCTTGATTAATATTTTTGTTGGAAACAACCTTTGGTAGAAAACCAGGCTTAGTACGCAAAACAACCTTATCTGAATGGAACACCAGATAGGGTGGAGTACACTGTAGAGCAGATAACTCAAAAGAAACTCTTCTAGCAGAAGAAATAGCAACCAAAAACAAAACTTTCCAAGATAACAACTTAATATCTATGGAATGTAAAGGTTCAAACGGAACCCCTTGAAGAACTGAAGAGAACTAGATTTAAACTCCAGGGAGGATTCAAAGGTCTGTAAACAGGCTTGATCCTAACCAAAGCCTGAACAAATGCTTGAACGTCCGGGCACAACTGCCAGACGTTTGTGTAGTAGGACAGATAAAGCAGAAATCTGTCCCTTTAGAGAACCTCGCAGATAATCCTTTATCCAAACCTTCTTGTAGAAAGGAAAGAATCATAGGAATCTTTATCTTATTCCATGGGACTCCCTTGGATTCACACCAGCAGATATATCTTTTCCATATTTTATGGTAAATCTTTCTAGTTACCGGTTTTCTGGCTTGGACCAGAGTATCTATCACGGAATCTGAAAACCCACGCTTTGATAGAATCAAGCGTTCAATCTCCAAGCCGTCAGCTGGAGGGAGACCAGATTTGGATGTTCAAATGGACCCTGAACAAGAAGGTCCTGTCTCAAAGGTAGCTTCCATGGTGGAACCGATGACATATTCACCAGGTCTGCATACCAAGTCCTGCGTGGCCACGCAGGAGCTATCAAGATCACAGAGGCCCTCTCCTGTTTGATCCTGGCTACCAGCCTGGGGATGAGAGGAAACGGTGTGAAACACATACCTAGGTTGAAGGTCCAAGGCGCTACTAGTGCATCCACTAGAGTCGCCTTGGGATCCCTGGATCTGGACCCGTAGCAAGGAACCTTGAAGTTCTGACGAGACACCATCAGATCCACATCTGGAATGCCCCATAGTTGCGTCAACTGGGCAAAGATCTCCGGGTGGAGTTCCCACTCCCCCGGATGGAATGTCTGACGACTCAAATAATCCGCTTCCCAGTTTTCCACACCTGGAATGTTGGATCTCAGATAGGGTTGGCAGGAGTGATTCTCCGCCCATTGTATGATTTTAGGTCACTATCTTCATCGCCAGGTGAACTCCTTGTTCCCCCCTGATGATTGAGATACGCAACAGTCGTCATGTTGTCTGATTGGAATCTTATGAATCTGGCCTTTGCTAGCTGAGGCCAAGCCCTGAGAGCATTGAATATCGCTCTTAGTTCCAGAATGTTTATCGGGAGAAGAGACTCTTCCCGAGACCACAGTCCCTGAGCTTTCAGGGATTCCCAGACCGCGCCCCAGCCCACTAGGCTTGGCGTCGGTCGTGACGATGACTCACTCTGGGCTGTGGAAGCTCATTCCCTGGGATAGGTGATCCTGGGTTAGCCACCAACGGGAGTGAGTCTCTGGTCTTCTGATCTACTTGAATCACTGGAGACAAGTCTGTATAGTCCCCATTCCACTGTTTCAGCATGCACAGTTGTAATGGTCTTAGATGAATTCGCGCAAAAGGAACTATGTCCATTGCTGCAACCATCAATCCTACTACTTCCATGCACTGAGCTATGGAAGGACGAGGAATAGAATGAAGAACTTGACAAGCGTTTAGAAGTTTTGACTTTCTGACTTCTGTCAAGAAAATCCTCATTTCTAAGGAATCTATTATTGTTCCCAAGAAGGGAACCCTTGTCGACTGAGACAGGGAACTTTTTTCTATGTTCACCTTCCATCCGTGAGATCTGAGAAAGGCCAGAACGATGTCCGAGTGAGCCTTTGCCTTTGAAAGAGACGACGCTTGTACTAGAATGTCGTCCAAGTATGGTACTACTGCAATGCCCCTTGGTCTTAGAACCGCTAGAAGGGATCCGAGTACCTTTTGTGAAAATCCTTGGAGCAGTGGCTAACCCGAATGGGAGGGCCACAAACTGGTAATGTTAGTTCCAGAAAGGCGAACCTTAGGAACTGATGATGTTCTTTGTGGATAGGGATATGTAGATACGCATCCTTTAGATCCACGGTAGTCATAAATTGACCTTCCTGAATTGGGGTAGAATCGTTCGAATGGTTTCCATCTTGAACGATGGTACTCTGAGAAATTTGTTTAGGATCTTTAAATCCAGGATTGGTCTGAAAGTTCCCTCTTTTTTGGGAACCACAAACAGATTTGAGTAAAATCCCATTCCTTGTTCCGCCGTTGGAACTGGGTGTATCACTCCCATCTTTAACAGGTCTTCTACACAATGTAAGAATGACTGTCTCTTTATTTGGTTTGAGGATAAGTGAGACATGTGGAACCTTCCCCTTGGGGGTAGTTCCTTGAATTCCAGAAGATAACCCTGAGAAACTATTTATAGCGTCCAGGGATCCTGAACATCTCTTGCCTGAGCAAAGAGAGAGAGTCTGCCCCCTACTAGATCCGGTCCCGGATCGGGGGCTACTCCTTCATGCTGTTTTGTTAGCAGCAGCAGGCTTCTTGGCCTGCTTACCCTTGTTCCAGCCTTGCATCGGTTTCCAGGCTGGTTTGGTCTGTGAGGTATTACCCTCTTGCTTAGAGGATGCAGAATTAGAGCCCGGTCCGTTCCTGAAATTACGAAAGGAGCGAAAATTAGACTTATTCTTGGCTTTGAAAGGCCTATCCTGTGGGGAGGGGCGTGGCCCTTTCCCCCCAGGTGATGTCTGAGATAATCTCTTTCAATTCTGGACCAAAGAGAGTTTTTACCCTTAAAGGGGATATTAAGCAATTTTGTCTTGGATGATACATCCGCTGACCAAGACTTTAGCCAAAGCGCTCTAACGCGCCACAATTGCAAACCCTGAATTTTCGCCGCTAATCTAGCTTCGATCTGATGAATCATCTTGGGCAACTTCATTATCTGTGACAGTACTGTCCTTATTTTGTTTGGACGCTTTGGCACAATTATCACATAATTTAGAAGGGGGGAGACACATTGACTTTCATACATATAGAACATAGCTTATCTGAAGGCACAGACATGTTAAACAGGCTTAAACTTGTCAGTAAAACACAAAAACCGTTTTAAAACAAACCGTTACTGTCTCTTTAAATTTTAAACAGACCACACTTTATTACTGAATATGCGAAAAAATATGAAGTGAATTGTTCAAATTTTACCAAAATTTCACCACAGTGTCTTAAAGCATTAAAAGTATTGCACACCAATTTCAGAGCTTTAACCCTTAAAATAACGAAACCGGAGCCGGTTATAGTTTTAAACCCCTCTACAGTCCCAGCTACAGCCTTTGCTGCGACTCTACCAAGCCCAGAGGGGAATACGATACCAAATGACGCCTTCTAGGAACTTTTCCAACTATTTTCAGGTCCTCACACATGCATCTGCAATGTCTTGCTCTCAAAAACAACTGCGCAGTAATGGCGCGAAAATGAGGCTCAGCCTCCAACTGGGAAGGCCCTTCCTGACTGGAAAAGGTGTCTAACATAGTGCCTGACGTTAAAAAACGTTCCCCAAGTTTATAAGTGTGAAATACCAGCATAAACATGTATAAAATGCAAAAATAAAGCAATCCATTCTGCCCATAAAAGTGTCTACCAGTTTTATAGCCCATATTAAGCCCTTATATTCTGCTTGAGACTAAGAAAATGGCTTACCGGTCCCCATAAGGGGAAATGACAGCCTTCCAGCATTACACAGTCTTGTTAGAAATATGGCTAGTCATACCTTAAGCAGAAAAGTCTGCTAACTGTTTCCCCCAACTGAAGTTACTTCATCTCAAAAGTCCTATGTGGAAACAGCAAAGGATTTTAGTTACTGTCTGCTAAAATCATCTTCCTCTCACAAACATAATTCTTCATCTCTTTCTGTTTCAGAGTAAATAGTACATACCAGCACTATTTTAAAATAACAAACTCTTGATAGTAGAATAAAAAAACTACAACTAAACACCACATACTCTTAACCATCTCTGTGAGAGATGTTGCCTGTGCAACGGGCAAAGAGAATGACTGGGGTGGGCGGAGCCTAGGAGGGACTATAATGGCCAGCTTTGCTGGACTCTTTGCCATTTCCTGTTGGGAAGAGATATTCCCACAAGTAAGGATGACGCCGTGGACCGGACACACACCAATGTTGGAGAAATCATGTTTCTCCCTGCAGCATGTGTAACTCATAAGTGTCCAGGAAAACTTGGCTGAGCTCTGCATTGTTCTCAAAGTGCTCTCCCCATATTGCACTTTTGTTGTAGTTAGAGTGCTGATTGGACAATTCAGACCATTAGCTCACAGAAAAATTACTTTTAAAGTGAGCGGCGGAGCGCGGGGTATTTGAATTAAAGACATATATTAAAAAGTAAGTTACAGCTCATCTTCATTACAACTCATGAATTAAACGCCATCTAAAATGGTTAGAAGTCTTCCTAAACAATCTGTTTGTGCGGTTTGTACATAATTCAGGCTATAAGTGAATACTAGCATATGTAGTTATTAGTATATAATTCAGGCTATAAGTGAATACTAGCATATGTAGTTATTTGTACATAACTCAGGTAATAAAGTGAATACTAGCAAATGTAGTTATTTGCTACATAATTCAGGCTATAAGTGAATACTAGCATGTGTAGTTATTTGTACATAATTCAGGCCTATAGGGGAATACTAGCAAATGTAGTTATTTGTTACTATAATTCAGACTATAAGGGGAATACTAACATATGTAGTTATTTGTACATGATTCAGGCTATAGGGGAATACTAGCATATGTAGTTATTTGTACATCATTCAGACTATAAGGAATACTAACATGTGTAGGTTATTTGTTACATAATTCAGACTATAAGGGAATACTAGCATATGTAGTTATTTGTAGCATAACTCAAGCTATAAGCGAATACTAGCATATGAAGTTATTTGTACATCATTCAGACTATAAGGGAATACTAACATGTGTAGTTATTTGTACATAATTCAGGCTATAAGTGAATACTAGCAAGGTGTAGTTTATTTGTACATATTCAGGCTATAAGTGAATACAAGCAAATGTAGTTTATTTGTACGTAATTCAGGCTATAAGTGAATACGAAGCATATGTAGTTATTTGTACATAACTCAAGCTATAAGCTAATACTAGCATATGTAGTTATTTTGTACATCATTCATCACTATAATGGAATACTAACATGTGTAGTTATTTGTACATAATTCAGGCCATAGGGGAATACTAGCATATGTAGTTATTTGTACATAATTCAAGCAATGTACTGATCTTGTTGCATCAACTAACTTTAGAAATGCAAAAACTGAACTGTCCATGTGCTTGAAACTGTTATATTAGTATCTATTACTTCCCATAGGTAATCACTGTCCGTGGTGCTGAAATTGTTATATTAGTATCTATTACTTCCCACTTCACAAAACTGATAGGGCACAATGTTTGATTTACTACTCAGATTAGAATCTAAATTTGCAGTAGGTGCTCTGGGGGTCGATCCGATAAAAATCGTCGCCCGCAAAAGCCGGCGACGCCAATATTTGCGCCGGGTTTGGTATCCTATATACGGCGTAACCTAGAAGTTACGCGCGTGATATTTCTGCCGTCGCCCGTAGTTTTTTGGGCCATAGGCAGGGTATACCAAACCCGCACAGTTTGGTATCCATATGCAGCGTAAGGACTTACGTGGCGAAAATGGAGAAAACTTACTCCATTTTCACCTCGCCACAACAGCAGCCTAAGAAGCCTTACGCTGACTATTGGAGCCACGTAACTCCCTAAACTGGCTGCTAAAATAAACCTAGACACCTAACGCATGCGCAATTGTCTATCTCCCTGTCAACCGCGATCTGCTAAAATAAACCTAACACCTAACGCATGCGCAATGTCTATCTACCTGTCAACCACGATCCCCCCCCCGAAAATC